>NC_058026.1:2693762-2700439 GCF_019176455.1 Solea senegalensis | reverse complement strand
CATCTAGTGGAAGTAGCGTGTGGCTCTTGCAGTTTGGCAGTCGGTGGTGTGATGACACCTGTGAACGGCAGGTGACAGCAGAGAGCGTCGGTACTGGAAAAATACACCCTCGCTGAAGAAGACGTTCCTGCCCCGCCTCCTCCGGCTCCTCGCGGTGCATGATGGTCAGGTAACCGGTGGTGGTGATATCCCTGTTCGCTGCTCTACTCCCGATTTCAGCTGCCGTTGCATCTCCGGTTCTCCTGTAATGGTGAAGAGACGAAGCGGCGGCAGCAGCAGCAGCGGCGGCGGCTGAGCTTCACTCACAGGTAGCTGTCGTCCCCCCGCAGACCCCCCTTCTGTCCTGTTTGACAGAGACGAGCTAACAAGCTTGTCCGGCTGAGCCGCTAGCGTTAGCGAGCCTACGTGTAACCCCGCTGCACTCGCTCAGCTGTAACAACAACATTAGCTTTAGCGCTAGCTTTCAGCGCAGGGCCGTGGTTGTTTTGCACTTTTCTGAGCTCTGTCACCGACACCCGCGATCGTACCCGCGTCTGTTTTGGTTGTCGTGCGGCGTTGCCTTCACGTCCGGCCCTGGTGCATTCAAAAGTCCGAACCGTTAGAAGCAACGATTACACCGGAGCTAGGCTAGGCTAGGCTAAAGCTAGCTGGCTAGCGTCTGACAGCAATCAGCGATTATGTGATTTCAGATTAAATATGAACTGAGACGGAAGGCTGGCATGCATGTGGACATGTATGTGGTCACTTGAAAACATTTATAGCTGCATATTTCTGCGTTTAAACAACTTATTCCGATTATTTTAGGTCTGTTTTAGCTGTCATTTATAATGTCTGCTGTCATTGAGATAAATAGTTTATCAAGTAATACAACTGCTCGTCGTCAGTCTGATAAAATGGCATGCGTAATATAACGAGAGCTGCAACTAACGATTGCTTTCATAATGAATCTGTTGGTCATTTTCTTGATTTATAGAATACTTATTCGGTTCGTGAAATGTCAGCAAATGATGATTCTTTCAAATGTCTTGTTTTGTGACCATAATCCAGTTAAAGACACAGTCCATATAAAAAAATACTTTCACTTCTGGTTTGATCTGCAGCAGAAAATAAACTTCCTGTACTCGCTTATCTGAAAACAGATCAATGTCTGTTGAAGTATTGAAGTCATACCAACCGCTCACTTACTGATTTATACTCCATATAAATGAAATCTATGTTTCTGTAAGGCCAGGTGACATGGCTTATAAATAATGTATGTGTAATCTATATCCTGATAAAGCTGCACACAGGTTGTTTCTCTGGTTGTTTTCTGTTGTGAGTGAGAGCGACAATACAATACACTGTAAATACAAAAATTACATATAATGTACTGTTTATGGCCTGTGTTACATGATCTTTAAATACACTTATTACCTTTCTGTTCAGATAATACATGGTTTATTTCTTTAAAGGATAATTACGTATGATATTGATTATAAATGTGGTCAAATTCTATTCTATTTTTCTAGAATTTAAAGATAAAGAAGTGTTATTTAGTAAGATTTTAAAGTTTAATTTTGGCGATTCCATGTATTTTTTTATTTATTTAATATTTAAAAAATAAATGTGTGCGTTTTTTAGCTGGCCTCATAGGAGGCGAGTCCCAATGCCATGGCTTCCAGCCACAGCTCCTCCCTAGTGCCTCGTGGTGGAGGCCGAGATGGGATCTATCACAAGGAGCAGGATCCCTTGGCCCCTCGGCGCCGGCCTGTCCGCTCCCTGCCTGACGTCTGCCCCAAAGAGCCCACAGGTGAGACTGTCATTGTTTTGATCAATAATTTAGTCCACTAAACATTGGAGTATAGTGAACAGTTGAGTTTGTAAGAATTTCACCCTCTCACACCAAAGTCCATTGAGAAAATCAGTGATTTTAACATCACAGCACACAGGAGTTCAAATGTCTTATTTAGTCACTTCTGTGTTTGAAATCCTTCATTGAGATTTACCTCAGTGATGTAAAGTGTCCACATGAGTAGACCAGCACCTCCTGTGTTCCTGCGAGATAAAATCACTGATTTTCTCTATGGACTTTGGTGTGGGAGAGTGAGTGGTTTACAAACTTCACTTTCCTGTTAGTCTATCTGTTTTTGTTCTTAGAAACTGGAGGTCACAAAAATATAAAATATTAATTGAAAAGTTTATTGTTTGTATTGTTTCATTTGTGTTGTTTATATAAATATATATTTTTTATTGAAAATGCACAACGAACACTGGGTTTGTCATTCTCACAACCTCGTCATTGATGGTGTGTGGTCGCACAGGTGGGGGGCGGGGCTTGTGCGACGGCCCATCTGTGGTGGCGGAGCACGACCGATGGACGGTGTACAGCTCGAAGGTCAACCTCCCCGCCGCGCTGAATGACCCCCGGCTCGCGAAGAGGGAGTCGGACTTCTTCACCAAAACGTGGGGGCTGGACTTCGCGGAGACGGAGGTGATGCCGTCGTTCTACCTGCCCAACATTGGCAGGGAGCACTTTGCAGCGTACCTGCAGGAGACAGCTCAGGTAAGAAAAACAACAAACAAACGGCCACTCCCACTGACCCACACCACGTAAATGTACCGCACGAGAATGTGAACAATGACACTCACTGTTCACACAAAACATGGAGTGAATAAATGATCGGGACCAGAAAAGAAAATTGTGTCAGAAGATAAGAACAGGTGGAGTCAGAGTCTAAATACTCTTTGTTTTATTTCATGTACAAATAAAATAGATATGAGCATTTTTACTACATAAAAACTAATTTTACCACGTGAAAAGAAAATAATGAGCATTTTTCTTAAAAAAAATTAAGTAAATACATACAGTATATTCGAAAAATAACATGTCAGTTACGTTACGATCTTCCTGTCAGTCTTTAGCTCCGTATTTGTTAGCTGCAGTGAAGGTCGATTACTGAAAAATGATCATGAGTGGCAGCCCCCATTGTGACTCGCGGTTATTTACGTTAATCGGATAATCGCGTCACCTCGGGCGCAATTTAGACTCAGGAGATTCAGGAGACACACGATCATGATCTGTGTCACGTGTCACCTGACCTCGACTCGGCGTGGGTGTGTCAGGAATCCTGTCTGAGCTGTTTTGCCACCCTTTGTGTTCTCTTTTGTTTTTGATCCACTCAATTGTTTAAAGATTAGATTCACCCACGCAAACGTCCAACAGTTTACTTCCCAGGCTTCAAACAACAGTGTGTTTTGATAAGATAATATCATTCGAAAAAGGATTGCCTGTCTTGTCTGTCGAAGACCACTGTAACTCACCACAAAGACACAAAAACCAGTCGCTAGTGAAACGGATTAGTGGCTGTTTTTACAAGCCGTGAAATACTTTCTGTCGGCTGCTTCTGCTCCGATTATTTCCTCCTCCAGTTTTCATAGTGACATCTCAAAGACGGCGACAACAATAAAAGAGGAGGCACACGTTTGTCTCAGGTTCTTTAGCCTCAGCTTTGGCGCCACCCTCAGGTCATTTTCCAGTCGTAGAGTTTGTGTCCTGAAAACAGTACGAGATAAAGGTTTTCTTTAAATTATTACAGAAACGTGAGAAGAGAACGCAATGTCCCCAAAATGAACCAATGAAAAAAGAATCCGTTTATTCATTTGATATCTGTATATATCACCAAACATGTCAATGTTTCTTATTTCCAGGTTTGAGAAACACTGATCAACATCTTTCAACATTTATTCACAATTTGACAGATTAGTCGATGATGAAAATAATCAATCTTTCTTAAAGTGACTGCTGTGATGTCAGACTGCACTGAAAGATGTCGTCTTTTTCTCGACTAAATCCTGAATCTTTTTGCCCCTCTTTCCGTTCATTTTCAGAGGGAAAAAATCCACGAACGCTGCAAAAGCATTTGTCCCAACAAGGACGACCTGGACGCTATCTCCAGTATCACCACCAACCACGGTATCAATTATTAACCTGCTGCTGCACTACTGTCTCTGTACTGTGTTCAAGTGATGACACACCCTCTCACACATGAATGCACAATATTGTCGGCACCATATCCGCAGATATCGGCTACCAAATGTATTGTCAGATCTGCCCATATGACTACTGACTACAACAGTAGGCTAAAAAGGCTTCTCCTTCCTCGACGTCTACGCTGGCGCCCCCAACGACACATTTTATATTTAAGTTTATTTATTTTGCTCAATGAAGGTTAATTTATATCTACATCTGCTGCGATGATGTGTTCATTTCACTACAGAAGAGACTAAATGAGCAGGAAAAAAAAAAATATACTGTATATCGGTTATCGGCCTAAGCAATCCTGAAATATCAGCATGTCACATATCAGCAAAAAATCCGGTATCAGAGTCTGATTTTTCTGCACCGTTCACTGTTTTTGTTTTTCTGTGACATACAGTAAAGGTCAACAGGAAACTCATTCAAAATGCACCTGCTTATAGAGAGATACAGCGCCACCTGTAGAGACGGAGTCACATGCACACAGCCAATAAATTGATTTTCTCAACCCGGCAAAAGTCTGATTGTCTGTCTCAGTCCAACTACGACCTCAGCTCGATGAAACTGTGCATGTAGAGCTCGTATTGATCCTAACGTTAGATATTTATAATGATATTTATGACGCTGACTGATGTTAGTTTTTTACCGCTTGTTTCCCAAACAGAAAAGTCCAGAGCTGAGCTGGAACAAGTCCCAAAGGTAACACATCTACTCGACTTTATTCTGTTTCTACTGGAGAACATTTGAAAGTATGAATGCCCATGCTTGACTGAGATCATGTGTCATTTTTAATAAAAAATCAACAGAATATTTATGAAAATAAGAACTTTGTTCTGTGTGTTTTGAATTTTTCCCCAGATCTTCATGAAGCCGGACTTTGCTCTGGATGATCCGATCACCTTCAGCGCCGTCCTGCCCTGGTCGCACTTCAGCAGCTCCGGAGGGAAAAGCAGCCGCGACGTGGCATCGTCCAAACTTCTGCAGGAGAAGGTGGAAAACCTCGCGAAACACCGCGCGTCACATGCTCCGATCACAACGCCCTGAACCGTGGCTCATGTTTCAGACCCCGAAAATTATCTTTAACAACTCGTCCACATTTGTACACATTTTTTACACAATACGTAAAACATGTGTAATGTAACTACATGTAACTAATATTATGAATAACATTATTCTACTCACTAAACTTTAAATGTTGGAAAAGGTATACACATCACAAACAGATTTTACTTGAGTAAGAAATGCTAAAAAAAAGACACATTGCTAATTTTACGAAAACAAATTAGTAATATTACAAAAACAAGTTACCAACTTCAAAATCATGTCACTGTAATTACTATTGTTTGATAATTTTACTAAAAACAAGTTACTAGCGTCAAAAAACGTAACTGTAATTACTACTGTTTGATCAGTTTACCGAAAAACACATTTTTAACGTGAAAAAAGCGCCACTGTAATCAGTAATACTTGCAAATTTGACTAGAAAAACATTATTTTTGCATCACGAATAGGACACATGTTGGCTAGCTACACTATTTTGAAGTATTAATAGTTTTCCTATTCCCAAATATGTAAACGAAACAAATTCCTTTTGTCAGAGTCCTTTTTATCGCGTTGCGTGATAAAATTCTATATCGTCACTTATGTTGTCGTCATTTTCGGTGTTTCCATGGTTACAGCTGAGTCATTACCTGGACGTGGTGGAGGTCAGCATCGCCCGGCAGATCTCCCTGCGCTCCGACGCCTTCTTCCACGCCATGTCGTCGCAGCATGAGCTGCAGGACCAGCTGCAGGAGACGCAGCGCGCCGTCGCCGTCCTGCGGGGACGCACCGCCGCCATAGACCGCGTCATGTGCCAGGGGCCGCTGCGTGCCCTGCGCACCGCGCTGACGCGCAACAACTGCGTGAAGCTGCACAACAAGCTGAAGCTGATGGCGGCGGTGCACCAGACGCAGCCCACGGTGCAGCTGCTGCTCTCCACCTCCGAGTTTGTCGGAGCGCTGGAGCTCATCGCCACCACCAAGGAGGTGCTGCAGCAGGAGCTGCAGGGAATCCACAGCTTCAGGTGAGAACAAAGTTTGTTTAAATGTTTTAAGACCACAAAAACAATGTTACTAACATTCGGAACTAACGCTACCATAATTACTAATTTTACAAAAGACAAAGTGCTAATTTTACAAAAAACAAGTCGCTAATGTCACAAAAAAACATAATTAATTATGAATGTTTGCTAATTTTACGAATAAATATTTACTGAAAGAATTACTATTATTACAAAGACATTATAAGTGTCATTAAAACATGTTGCTAACATCAGGAACAAACATGACAAAAAAAGTGCTAATTTTACCAAAAGCAACTTCTATCGTCATAAAACCGTCACTGTAATTACTAATTTTTGTCATTTTTTCTCGCCAAAATGGACGCCAAAATTCTAAATGGCAGATTTGGTGGAAATCAATTTTGCTTAAGTGAACCTTTATGTCCCTCAGACATCTGGGCTCTCAGCTGTGTGAGCTGGAGAAGCTGATCGACAAGATGATGGTGGAGGACTTTAGCATGTACGCCCGCAGTGACCTGAGCCGCAGCCTGAGGGACGAGCCACTGGTCCTGGAGAAGGTCTGGACACACACACACACAGTCGAGTCACTTTATGTCTCAC
>NC_058026.1:2468762-2688762 GCF_019176455.1 Solea senegalensis | reverse complement strand
CAGGTCGTCGGACTCAAAACCATCACAACCAAAAACCTCGGTACTGCGACATCAGTAGCGCACACACGTTCCTTTAGGTGTCTCTTTTGAGGACCATTAAAAAAAAAGGTCACCGACTGGTGGCCCACTAGCATTCCTATCTGGCCCCAGTTGTCAAAGAGACACGAGTCAATTAAAAAAAGTCATATAACATACACAGTTTGTTTTAGTACTTCATGGTTTTATTCAGTTTTATTGGACAGAATACCTCTTGTATTCATATACAAGTAATATGAAGTACTTTTATTGTATACTTTCTGACAAATCCATGGTCGTGTTTTCTTGAAACACACTCGTTCAAATCTCAATTAAATTGTTTTTGAAATTTGTTTAGGGACCCCAAAAAATCTTCCGTGACCCCTCTGTGGGTCACAACCCAGCCTTTGGGAACTGCTGGTTTATGTAGCATGATACAATAAAAATAAAAAAAATAAAAAAAGGGGACTTAAGATATGTTATTGAAAGTGCTTGAATTTGACGTGTTTTAAAGGCATATGAACCCTAAAGTGTGTGTGTGTGTGTGTGTGTGTGCGTGCATATAGCATTAGCCTCCCGCTGCCTGCAGCTGGTCGTTCACTACATTCCCGTCATCAGAACTCACTTCGAGACCAAACTACAGCCCAAACAGTTCAACGTCCTCCGACACTTTGACCACATCACCAAGGTAACGCACTGAAACACACACACACCTGAAAATAAATACATGAACTGGTTTAATTTTTACATTTTTTTTATGCAGGACTACAACGACCACATCTCAGAAATCTCAGCTAAGCTGGTGGCCATCATGGACAGTCTGTTTGAGAAGGTTCTATCAAAGGTAAAAGGACAAATCTACAAAGATCTAAGAACATGTCCATGTCTTTATCTCACTGTGAGACAGAGCTGCTGGTCCACTGCTGCCTCGTGTGGTCACTTTGTCTCACTGAGGTCAATCCTCTTTGTCGTCGTTGTTGTTTTGTGTGGTCAGTATGAAGTCAAAGCTCCGATGCCGTCGTCCTGCTTCAGAAACGTCTGCAAACAGATGGCGAAGATGCACGAGGCCATTTCTGACCTTTTACCCGAGGAACAGACTCAGGTGAGTGTGTCTGTGTGTGTGCAGTTGCCATGGAGACACAGCACCGCCGCCTTCCTCTGACGTAAACATGTTTCCTCGCACAGATGCTGTTCCTGAGGATAAACGCCAGTTTCAAACTGCACCTGAAGAGGCAGCTGTGTCGACTGGGTGTGGTCAACGACGGAGGACCACAGCACGGGTAAGTTGGCCTCCGCCCACTTTTTTAACACCTTTTCCAACACTTTACTGTACTTGTTTTTACTTGTTACTACGTAGTGATGCTGTTGTTTTTAGGACATTTTTACCACATTTCAAAACGCTTTACTGCACAGTGATTGAGCTACGAAAATTTTACGACATTTCTTTATACCTTAACGATACTTAGATGTTTTTAATTTCACCACATTTATTAACGCTTTACTGCACAGTGATTTTATATTAAGGTATTTCTTGACGCTGGGTGACAAACGTGGTTTTGTTGGTTTGTTTGTTTTTGCACATTTTGACATTTGTCGCGTAATTTTATTTTATATTTTTGCTTTATTGTGGCATTTTTAGAAGCGTTTCCTCTGTGATGAAATCCCATAAAACGCGTGTTTTGTCGTTTGCAGACTGGTCGTGGTCGACGTGGCGTTCTACACGGAGAACGTTCAGGTTCTGCGGAGCCTCGAGCGCCTCGACCTGAACATGGTGGAGATCTGGGAGCAGAAGAGGTGATGGGCGGAGTCTGGACGTCCAGGACTGACAGACGGAGGCCAACGCCCCGGGCGGGTGGGCGATGTCGTCATCGTTGTCGGAGGAGCAGGAAACTCGCTGGGACCAAAAACGGCAAAACTGGAGAAGAGTGTCGGAACTTCCCCCCGAGATCAGTTCCACCTTAAAAAGACTAAATGAAGAGAAACACCTTAAGCCTCCTTAATAACTGGCCCCGCCTCCACTGTGCAATTCTTCACAAACTCTCGTAACTTATTAGCAACGGTTTTAGCGCGGAAAAACGCGGGTAATTTATTTTTTTCTGTCACGAAAAACACGGGATAGTTTTTCTGCAACGCTTTGAGCCGAAGGGATTTTTTCTAACGATTCAGTGCACACTGCGCTTTTCTTGCTTTACTGTCGCAGGTTTTGCGACGATTCTGAGCTGGAAGGAATCGTTGGCTCCGCCTCCTCACGTTGAAACAATCAACAGGGTTTTTTTTCGTTCACTGTGGCCGAAGAAAAAACATTCTTAGGATTTTTATAAATTGAGACAAAAACATTTTTCCGGACTTCCTGTGTTCAAGAGTTTATTTTTCCTGTTAAAAAATAAATAAATAAAAAAATCTGGACTGTGAACGCATCATCACACACCGCAGCTACTTCCTGTTGTTACCAAAGTAAAAGCCTCTAATTTAACTCCTCGGTTTGATCACGACCCCGGAGACGAATCTCGAACGTCAGCTGCTTGTTCTACGAAATGTCGGAAACCACAAAATCTGATGGACTTGAGAAAAAAAAATCACCACGGCAACAGAGACAATGACTTCTATTCAGGTTCTTCTTCTACTGCATTAATTATGAATGAGATGATTATTTGAAAACAAACTTTATTATCCTGAGACAACTGTGGCCACTGCGGCCTACCGTACGTGAGGGGCGTGTGTTTGTGTGTCAGTGAATATATGTACATATGCAGTTGTGTGTGTGTGTGTGTGTGTGTGTGTGGGAGGGGCAGCACGTACGTACGAAAAACATTACGTCTTGAATAAAATGATGATGAAGCTACTTGTTCAGTGATTGGCTGTATACAAAGACAATGATACGCTGTATATAAAGACAAACCTTGGTCATATATAAAGGCAATGCTTGGCTATATGTAAAGATATTTTTGCTTTATATGAAGACAATCATTGGCTGTATATACATATAGACGATCATTGACCGTTCATCAGCTGTATATCCCGACATATTTAGATGATGCTTATACAGCCAATGTTCATGGACATATACAGCCAGTAACTGTCCTTATATTCAGCCACGGTTTGTCTTTATACAGTCAGTGATTGTCTACTCGGGTCTGGTGTGAGCACAGAGGTGGGGAAGGAGAAGAAAGATTGACGTTAGGGCTAAATTTTACACACTGCACCTTTAATCCACGTCCACTGGGCTCTGTCCAGGCTCCCGGTGGATGTTTGCGCGTTAATGGGCCGACGTATGTGCGCGGACAGGACAAAAAAAGGGAAGGAAGGGACAAACTTGACCTTTTAATGGGACAAACAAAGACGGCATGTGCAGGGACAGATGCTCTGCTGGGACGGTGCATGTTAATCAGTTTGTGTGGACAGAACAAAAGAGGGACAGCTGGACGCAGCAGACACACGCAAGTGTAATTACTTGAATAAACAAACAAACATTGGCGTTTTCACCAGTAATGAAAACAAAATACGAAAACCCATAATTTTCTGTTTATTTCATAAAATAACTTTTCATTTGATCTCCAAATGATCTTGTTTTGTCACTTTTTCATTCACAGTTATGACTGTGTCATAATTACAACTTTAAACTCATAACTATATTAGTTTATCTCACTACTATGACCTTTTTCCACTCATAATTTTAAGATTTGTGACATTTGACGTCTTCTCAAGCTTGTGATTTAAATTGCGATTCTCACACTTTAACCTCTGGCTCTTTTATGTTGACCTGGAACAAATCTGAATTCAAAAACTGACGTAGAAACAACTTCGATAAACATTTCTCCTAAAATTTCGTCGATGGTTAACATGAGGTTCATGAGGAGGTTTCAGCGTGTTTTTTGTGTGTTCGTCTCCGCTCGATGACCGCTGTGAATCCGCTTCTCTGCCTCTGATTGGCTCATCCGCACACTCGCACTCTGCTCTAGCCAACTAACGCTGGATCAACTTCCTCTCGATCTTTTCAAAATACAACTTGCCTTTTATTAAAAAAAATTAAAAAAAAGAAATACAAGAGAATGACATCGGAAGATGAAAATGACGAAAAACCTCATCGTAATCCATCATAAACCACTCGATGAGTGAAAATAACATTACAGAAGAGTATTAGGGCCACAAGTACAAATATCTTTTGAAAGAGAGTTAAAAATAAAATAAAACAGCATGAATTCTGAGATTAAAGAGAAATTCATAATTCTGAGATTAAAGTCATAATTCTGAGATTCAGCGATAAATCAAAAAAATCCTAATTCTGAGATTAAACAAAATGTCAGAATTCTGAGATTTTATTTCAATTATGAAAAAAACTTTTAAAAATAATTTTATGAGATTATTGATAAACGTGTAATGCTTGACTTAAGTCAAGTTACAAAAGTCAAAAAGTGCCTTTTTCTACTTTGTACTTTATATTTTATTGTTGTAATTTGTATATTGAAGCATTGAAACTCCGGACTTTTCCTGACATGTGGTTGTGTGTGGCACAGGTCAGTGCTGACTGAGCTGTGAGCACCACCCTGTGGCAAGAACCGGCCTTTATTTATTTATTTATTTATTTATTTATTTATTTATTTATTTATCCCTGTATTAAATTATTAATTTATATACTCGTTCATTCATTTGTATATATATATGTTCATTCATTTTTTCTTCTATAGTGATTCATCCATTTGTATTCTATATATATATTCTTTTATTTATTTCTGTATATATTTATTCATTAATTCATTCTTTTATTAATTGTATTTATGCATTCATGTATGATTTTTTTCATTATGCAAGCATAAAGCATTGTTTATTCTTTAATGAATGAATGAATGAATCATTCATCTAACCCTTTATTCATTCATCCATTTATGTATTCTTTTATTTATATCTGAATGAATCCATTAATGAGTATATTTATTCATTCATTCACTCATTCTTGTATTCATTCATTCATTTTTATTCATTCATGTATGAATTATTTTCATTTATGCAAGCATTCATTTGTTTTATTTATTCTTTGATTAATGAATGAATCCATTCATTCATTTATCATGTCATGGTCCTCCTCCATAAGAGCTGACCCCGCCTCCTGACGTAAATTATAGAACGTTAATTCTGAGGTAACGAAAGACAACAATTCCTGGACTTGCCTCCTTGTGATTTACTGCGCATGCGTCACACTGAGAGCAGCTCAGCACGCGGGGGTCGGGATCGCCAGTTCACACCTGTGCTGCTGCTGCTGAATCGCGGGAAGCGTGCGCGCGCTCCGTTTTACCAGGTGAGTGTCTCTTTTGTCGCGAAAATTGACACATTTATACACGATTGTTTGATGTCTGCTGCACGCGCTCACCTCACTGTCTCACACACGGGTGTTTGTGTTTAAAAATGAAAAAACACAATTTCATCACCAAAATAATTTAATTTAACAATTATTACCACAGACAGATTAAAGTGGATTAACGGTGTAGATTATGTCGGTGTAGGAGCGAAAATGTCCTCTTTTTGAAAATGTCCTCGCTTTCTGAAAATGTACTCGCTCTCTGAAAATGTCCTCATTTTCTGAAAAATGTCCTCATTTTCTGAAAAATGTCCTCATTTTCTGAAAAATGTCCTCATTTTCTGAAAATGTCCTGTCTGTGTTAAATTGGTTTCATCAGTGTTTGTTTTTAAAGCAGTAGTTCCAGTAAAACATGAGTAACAAGTGTTTACTTTGGCGCAGATACACAGAACAAGAAGCACAACTAAAAAAGGATGAGCCTGGAGAAGGAAAGCACGGCACCTGCTGACCGGTGAGTCACATGTCATCCGTGTAATCTACTCACACACACACGGATGTCGCAAACAGACACAGTTATTAGGACCCGAGCGCTGCGTGAGGATCTTTTAGAACATTTTTGAGGCACTAGACATTCGGTGGAAAAAACTGGCGCCCCCCAATCACAAAAACTAAGTTTCACCAAATTTAATGAAACTTGGTGGGAACATGTCACAGACTAAGATGAACAAAAAAGTCTATGGAGGCCATGAGGTCAACGCAACAGGAAGTTGTCCATTTTGAATTTGGCTAATCTTAGCGTTAATCGTGAGTCGAGGGCATAGTGCCACCTACAGGGGCGAGGGCGTACAAAATAAAATGCTGCTTGCTGTTTCAAATTTTCATTATTATTTGATCTTTCTATCTTGAAGTTACAACAATATTATATTGTTAAAATAAAATGAAATGCTGGGGTTTCCTAAATGTCTTGTTTTGTCCACAAAGTTAATAACAATGTTTCTCCATTACAAAGAGCAAGACAAGAATTTTATATATATATATATATATATGTGTATGTATATATATGTATATGTATATATATGTATGTGTATATATATGTGTATATATGTATGTGTGTATATATATGTGTATATATGTATGTATATATGTATATGTATGTATGTATGTATGTATATATATATGTGTATGTATGTATGTATATATATATATGTATGTATGTATATATATATATGTATATGTATGTATGTATGTATGTATGTATAGAAAGGCATTCAAAAAAATCATTAAAACAGTTAAAAGAGAAAATTATTATAATTATGTGTATATATATATATATATACATATACTGTGTCGAGTCGAGTAAACGCACAGTTGATGTCATGTTTGGCGGTGTTGCTGTGTTTCCCGACAGCAGGCAGGCGGTCGCCCTCATCGTCTTTGTGCTCGGTCTGGGAATTATGATGCCGTGGAACTTCTTCACCACAGCCTCTCAGGTTTCAGTCCCTTACCTTTTTTTTTTTTTTGAAGTGTGGTCGCACGAGATACTGAGTTGATGCCGAGATAATAAAATCTACACCAGTTTGAGTCTACGATGTCTTATGAACACGTTCACGTCTTTGTCTCACTGTTAGGACAGACTTTTTCCAACAGGAAGCTGAAGTTTGTAAACCACTCTCTCTCCCACACCAAAGTCCACAGAGAAAATCAGTGATTTTAGCTCACAGGGACACAGGAGCTGCTGGTCTCCTGCTGCCTCGTGTGGTCACTTTGTGTCACTGCGGTCAATCTGAACGAAGGATTTTAAAGGCCGAATTCATCAAAATAACACATCTGAACTCACTGATGGACGCAGCAGCTCCTGTGTCCTTGTGAGCTAAATTCGCTGATTTTCTCTATGGACTTTGGTGTGGGAGAGTGAGCACTTTTTGAAGCAACATGAAATTGAGTTTCCTGTCGCTTTTTAGTAAGAGGGAATAGCGGACGACAGAAATGTAAAGAGCATGTTCACGTACGTGTGTATGTCACTGTTGGGCAAATATTTGCTCATTGTAAAAAGTACAGGTTTTATCCTGGAAGATGAAGACTGTCATCATTACCCTCGGGGAACTTTCCATTTGTGAAGTTGTGAACATTATTTTCCCCTCTCTTCTGTCAAAAGTATTTTAATGAGCGCCTCAGAGTTGTCAACGTCACCGGCGTGGCGACTAAAGACTACCAGTACGACAGCTGGATGACGCTGCTCTCCCAGCTGCCGCTGCTCCTCTTCACCCTGCTCAACTCTTTCCTGCATCAGTGGTACGTGAAGTTTTTTTTCTTCGCGCCAGGAAACGCGATTAAGTGTTTCCACGGCGACGGTGACGTCTTCTTTCTCTCCGCAGGGTGAGCGAACGTATCCGCGTGGTCGCGAGCATGTGCGGCTTCTTCCTCCTTTTCTCCGTCACCGCCGCCCTGGTCACGGTCCCCATGCATCCGGACACCTTCTTCTCCGTCACCATGGCGACCATCTGGTTCATCAACAGTGAGTTGATGAATCGATCGTCTTGTTTGGTTCCACGAAATGTTGAGGAAAAATGAAAATAGAAAACTGAAAATGTTCACATTTAAGAAGCTGGAAAATCGTGTGTGTGTGTAGTGTGCAGCGCGGTGCTGCAGGGCAGTTTGTTCGGGATGGTCGGCATGTTTCCTCATCGCTACAGGACTCTGTTCATGAGCGGTCAGGGCATGGCCGGGATATTCTCCGCCATCGCCATGCTCTTCTCCATCCTGAGTGAGTAACTTCTAAGTAAGAAGTCACTGCACGTCAGTTTGTCGTGTTCAAAGAAGTGAGTTTTTTTATTATTTTCTATATTTTTGTTTTACTTTATTTACTAATTTGCTTGTTCATTGTTTTATTTACTTAGTATAATGTCATTTATGGTCCTAAATACACACACACACACACACACACACCCTGGGGTTGTACCAAAATAAAAGAAACAGGGTTATCTTTTTTTTTTTCTTTTCTCAGGTAACACAGGTAAAAGTTCGGCAGCGTTGGGATACTTCATCACTCCATGTGTGGCCACTCTGGTGACTCTGCTCTGTTACCTGGTGCTGCCACACCTGGTGAGGAGGTGACAACACACGCACATTTGATCGATAGTACAGTCCGTTTGTTGTCGGAATTTAGGACTAAGTCGGAAAGGTCCAACAGGAACGGCCCCTCAAGTCGGATTTCCAACTCGGAAATCTGATATCAGATTCTAAGATGGCCGCCACTGCTCTTTTAGCGCTATTACCACATTTTGTCGTCATGGTATTTAAGTGACTAGGATATCTCTTTAAGTCACGATACGGTATCACCACGATATTTAAGTCATGATATATCATCACGATATTTAAGTCACGATACAATATCATGATATCTAAGTCACGATACAATATCATATCATCTAAGTCACGATACAATATCATATCATCTAAGTCACGATACAATCTCATGATATCTAAGTCACGATACAATCTCATGATATCTAAGTCACGATACAATCTCATGATATTTAAGTCACGATACAATCTCATGATATTTAAGTCACAATACAATATCATGATATGTAAGTCACGATACGATATCATGATATTTAAGTCACAATACAATATCATGATATTTAAGTCACAATACGATATCAAGATATCTAAGTCACGATACAATATCATATCATCGAAGTCACGATACAATCTCATGATATCTAAGTCACGATACAATATCATGGTATTTAAGTCACGATACGATATCACAATATTTAAGTCACAATACGATATCAGCACAATATTTAAGTCATGATATCATATTGTCACGATATTTAAGTCAAAAAACGTTATCGTCACGATATTTAAATCATGATACAATATTATCACGATACTTAAGTAACTAAACGATATCATCACAATATCTAATTCACGATACAAAATATTATCACAATATTGCGATATCATAATATTTGAGTCATGATACAATATTTTAAGTCACAAGACAATATTCTAACGATGTTTAAATCACAATACGATAACATCACGATAATATCAAGATATTTAAGTCATGATACGATATCACGATATTTAATTCATGATGATTTGCGATATATTCACACAACAGCTCTGGTGATTGATCGTCAATTTAAAAAAAGGGGGTTGGCAGAAAAATCGATACAGTGAAATATAGCGATATTTTACCTTGAAGTACTTTTTTAAGCAAACATTTGTTTAACTTGCGTTACAAATACAACTGTGTGTGTGTGTATCTCGCAATATGTGATTTTTGCAATATCGTGGTAGTATTTATGTTCTTAAACTTTAAATAACGTTAAATAATCGTGCACTGCCGACTTTTAAGAAAAAATACATTATCGTTACATTACATGTCATTTAGCAGACGCTTTTATCCAAAGCGACTTACAATGGAATCAAGTACAATTAGCCAGGGGTGGAATCGAACTTGCGACCATGATGTCTTTGGTACACAAGGTAGGGTCTTAACCACTGAGCCACTCCATGTGTGAGTACTGTGTCAGTGTTTAAAACCCATCAGATCTCAGGTCAGTATTTCTGTGTGTGTGTGTGTGTGTGTGTGTGTGTGTGTGTGTGTGTGTGTGTGTCGCGCGTCAGGAGTTTGCTCGTTTCTACTTGAACAGGACTGGAGAACTGGAACTCCTCAGCATCTCAGGTCTGTTTCACTCTTTTTTCAAATAACCTGCATCATCATCATAATAAAGACACGGACGGGTTATTTTCCTATTCTTTTTCTAACTTCAGACAGAAAGATCTTAAATGACGTCAACCTCGAAGGCAAGTCACAGCAGAGTCGACTGTCCGTCCTGGCCGTGTTCAAGAAGGTGAACGAATGTGGAGAAATTGGTGGTTTTTTTAGTACCTGTTCTGATGAGGTTCAAAGCGAGCGGAGCCCATACTAAAATGTGACGTCAACAGACTGTCGGCCACGGAACATCCGACACAAGAATCAAAGCCAGCAATGTCCAACTGTAGATCAGTTAAAAAGACTTAAAATTCTTACATATACATATAGTTCCAAAATCTACTTAGAATTCCAAAATGTAAGTAGATGGAAGTAGTAGACCAGCAGCTCCTGTGTCCCCACGAGCTAAAATCACTGATTTTCTCTATGGGCTTTGGTGTAGGGGAGTGAGCGGTTTACGAATTTCAGTTTCCTGTTGGAAAACTCTGTCAAATAGTGAGATAAAGACGTGAACGTGTTCTTAAGACACCGTAGACTTTCCTCATGCCTCTGTGGCCCGCCTGTGTTTCACAGATCTGGCTGATGGCGCTGTGTTTCACGTGCGTGTTTGCCGTCACACTGTCGGTGTTTCCCGTCATCATGGTGCGAGTGCACACCCTCTACAAGGGCAACGCTGCCTGGGGTGAGATGCTGTCAGGGGGCTGATGGGAAATGTAGTTCAGGCCTGGCTGAAAGAAAAGCGGCTCAGGTCCTCGAGGAGCGTTGTTTCAGTCGCTCAGTGTAACGTTGTGTCTGTCCCACAGACCGAGTCTTCACCTGTGTTTGCTGTTTCCTCCTGTTTAACTCCTTGGACTTTGTTGGACGCAGCACTCCGTCTCTCATCCAGTGGGTGAGTCTGGACTCTGTCCTCAGTCTGGATTTACTGAAGGCAATCAATGCGCTAAATATGCTTTTAATCAATAATCAAATATTAGCCATTGTACATAAAATTGTTTAAAATAAGGTGATAAGGTTTTTATTGTGTTAGTTTTCTTCTTGTATTATAGTGTAGATTCACTGAACTGAGTCTTTTATCTTGATAACTGTGGAGTTGTGCTTTAGTGTGGATAAACTGAAAAGTGGACTTGTTTTAAAGATTGTGTTGTAGTCTGAATGAACAGAACCAGTCTTATTTTAAAAAATGCTTTTACATGAAAGGACACTTTTATTTTGAATACTGCTGTGTTGTGTTAGTGTGGATAAACTAAAAAAAGATATTTTTTTAAAAAGTAGAATGTAGATGAAGAGAAAATTAGACTTATTTTGAAAACTGTGGGGGTAGTGTGTTTGTGTAGATTAACAAAAACTTTTATTTTGAAAATAAAAGTTTGTCTTATAGTATTGACAAACAGAAAATGAGACTTATTTTGAAAACTGCAGGGTTGTCTTTTAGTGTGGACAAACAGAAAATGAGTCTAATTTTGAAAAGTGTGGGGTTGTCTTTTAGTGTGGACAAATAGAAAATTAGTCTAATTTTGAAAAGTGTGGGGTTGTCCTACAGTGTGGATGAATAGAAACTCCGACCTTTGAAAATTGTGGATTGTGATTTAGTGTAGCAACAAACTGCTTCCCATTTATACCTTGCTGACTAAATTGTGGTTGCGTGTTTTCCAAATGTCTGAAGCCGTCAAAGGACAGCTTTCTGTTTCCTGTCGCCGTGTTGGCTCGCATTGTCTTCATCCCTCTGATCATGATGTGTAACATCGAGAACTCCAGGTTTCTTGTCGTCTTCAGACATGACGTTGCCTTCGTCACCATCATAGCCTTGTTCTCCTTCACCAATGGTTACCTGGCAACCCTCTGCATGGCCTACGCTCCACAGTGAGTCTCACTATTAGCAACAAATGATTAGCTTTTCAAGCTAAACTAGCAATGATAGCTGTCAGAGCAGAAGAATCTATAATGCCATGTCATGTTTAAGGCTTAGCTGACGTTAGCAACAGAGCTAACTTTGCTTGTGAAGCTGATAACATAAGTCTGATAACATAAGTCCGACAGTCGTGTGAACTAGGGTTTAGCCAACATTAGCAAGACATTTTTAGCTTTACGAGCTAGATTAGCAAAGGTAGCTTAGTCAGAGTGTGTGAACCAGGGTTTAGCCAACATTAGCAAGACATCTTTAGCTTTACGAGCTAGATTAGCAAAGGTAGCTTAGTCAGAGCGTGTGAACCAGGGTTTAGCCAACATTAGCAAGACATTTTTAGCTTTACGAGCTAGGTTAGCTTGTAAAATATCAACCTGACTTGTTGACTCGTAGAATGTCAAGTCTCCATTGATACGTATCGCATGATATTCACTTACGTTGAAAACTTATGAAGTTGAAATCATTAAAAGGTTTTTTGCTGACAGCGTTTATCAAATTATTCTTACAAATTAAATATATAAACAGAAGGTTTGACAAGTTTTCATCTTATTTATTTGAAAATATATTTGACCGTGTGTCTGTCAGGTTGTTGCGTTGTAGTCTGGACTGTGAGACCGCCGGATCTCTGATGACCTTCTTCCTGGTCCTGGGTCTGGCTCTGGGAGCAGCATTCTCCTTCTTACTGGGAAACCTGGTTTAGGACATTTCCAATCTCATCCAATGAACATGTAAAAAAAAAAAAAAACACTGCCTTTATTTTATTAAGTGAAGATATCGTTACTCACTGTGATGAATTTGAAGTTGCTCTATTTATATTGTAATGTTTCAAATAGTATTAGAAAGTTGTGTTATGTCGTATTTTGGACAATGAAAAGACTGTTTTTCCTGTTTATAATATATTGTATATATTGTTAAAAACTTGTTTTGTGCTATGGTTCTGTGGCTGAGTGTTGTTGTTTTTCAAAATAATACAAAAATGATATACAGTAGCTCAATAGTGTTTCTTTTTTTTATTTATACTCATAAACTCAACTCTAACTGTGAACCAATGTACGATCTAGGAGTGGACATTGGGCCAGAGGGAGCCACGGAATTCTGATTGGCTGCTGACATGTTACCGTCCGTCTCACTTATTGTAGCACATTAGCTTTACCAGCTAGGTAAGCAAAGATATCTGTCAGAGTTGTTGATCTGGATTTAGCTAATATTAGCAAAATATCATTAGCTGTAGAATCTAGGTTAACAAACGTTGCTTAGTCAGAGTTGTTGATCAGGGTGTAGCTAACATTAGCAGTACATTATTTGCTTTACAAACTAGATTAGCAAAGGTAGCAAAGTCAGTGTTGGCGATCAGAATCACAGTTTAGCTAACTAGCAAAAGATGATTAGCTTTAGAAACTGGGTTAGCAAAGGTAGCTAAGTCAGTGTTGTTGATCTGGATCAGGGATTTGCTAACATTAGTAAAATATTATTAGCTGTAGAAGCTAGGTTAGTAAAGGTAGCTAAATCACAGTTCATGAACAGGATTTACTTCCACATCAGGAAAACAAACATTTAAACTTTTACGTATGGGAATAGTCCAGGAATAATACACCAGTAACAGGACGTCACCACCGCTGCTAACATTTACTTTAAAGTGTTTAAATAGGGCTTTTAACTCAACACATGTGGCCTCTTTAAGACGCCCCTTCTATAAAAGCCACTAACTCTGCTACTGCTGTAAACTGACGGCTGCTGTAATGAGTCTAAATGATGTTCTCTCACATAAACACACACACAGTCTCCGCCTCCTGCTTCCTCCCATTCTTTGACTCTGCTCCTGGAAGAAGGAAAAGGACAGTTTTGAACAAGAACTGAGCTGATTTGGTTTCTGTTGCTCACATTAAAGACAAAGAAGCAAAACTGATGATTCCAGGGTGATGCCACCCTCTTTTAGCTCCACACGCTGTGAGTACTTTTGCACTTTTCATCATTAAAAACACTATTTCTCTATGGACGTTAGTGGAGGAGAGTGAAGGGAGTTTGCAAATAGACACAAACCTTTTGTTGAAACAGGCCTACTGTTATGGTTTATGTTTTAATTAAATATTTTTGTTTAAATGTTGTCTTTTTATGAAACTTATGGGGAATACTTTTTTTTTTATCTTTGACAGTATGCTTAAATGAGAAACTACTTGTGTAATGCACACGTTTGACCACAGGGTGGCACATGACGCATTCAAATCAACGTCATACTTTTATAGTGTGTGTGTGAGTGAGAGTACAGGTCTTTGGTAGGCTGCGTGGATCAATTGTCAAGCAAACCTATCTTTGTGAGGACATTTTGACCTGGCTTTTTGAGGATTAAGACCTGGTTTTAGGGTCAGGGTTAGAATTGGGTTTAGTTTAGTTGGGGTTCAGGTTAGTCATTTATACGGTGGCCTTGGAGTGCCAAACACTACAACATTAAGAAAGAGCAAAAAAACAACACATTAGCACGGGCCGCAAGTTTGAGAACTGTAAAACTTCTGCTTTCATGTTTGTGATCCTGCCTCCAGTTAGAGAACAAGGAGCTTACAGAGGGAGAGAGGGAGAGAGGGAGGGAGAGAGAGAGGGAGAGGCACACAAGGCAGCTGATTATCAGAGCTGTGTGTGTGTGAGGCTGACTAACTGGACCTGCAACTCACTTCTCTACTTGTTTCCTTCAGATAAACATGGCCGACACACACAGGCCGAGCAGGAAGGTGAGTCACACACACACACACACACAGAAACAGTGAGAGTTCAGAGAGAGAGAGAGAGAGAGAGAGTGTGAGTGTGTGTGTGCGTGTGTGTGTGTGTGTGTGTGCGTGCGCGCCACTTACTTTTGTCGTTTCCAGTGAAACTTTGTTTTCTGAACACTGAACCTGCTCAGGTGACCGGAGGGAGGCACAACTTCCTGAAAGAGTTAACAAAATAAAAGCCTGAGCATTGTAAACACCTGTATGTGGCATTTACAAAGTCCAGGCTCTTATTTTGGTAATGCCCCTCAGTACAAACCTGGATGCAAGGACTTTTATTTGTATTGTTATTTATTTTTTTAACACAAATGACACTTATTTAATTGTTTTATTTATTTTAATTTATTGTTTATTATTGTTGTGTCATTTTTTGCATGACTTTATATTCTGTGTAAATTTGTCAAAGTATTTTCTATTACAGCAGATTTTAAATAAAATTGTGTGTTGCAGGAACCAAAATTCAAAATTTTTATTTGTTTATTCGGTTCAGTATTAAAAAGTTCAGTATTAAAAACAACTAATATTCATTAAATACCATTCTATTTTTCCTTCTCCTTTTTTTTTAGAAATGGAGTGTTCCACAGAGAGGTGTGGCTGATGGAAGTAAAGAGGGCGTGGCCTCACCTGCACGAGATCCTCAGCAGAATTTGGTAACTACGTCAACACAGACTCTGAACTGGACAAAGCTCGGGAGGTGACATCTGTTGGAAAATCGACAAGATGTGGCTAAACATGCAAATTAGCTACGCCTAATTAACACTTGGGAACAGGATATGTAACTTGTGGCCACGCCTTAATGACACTAGGGAACAGGATATGTAACTCATGGCTACGCATGTTTCACACATGTGAAAATGAATGATTACATTTTAAGATGAAGACACTTTTTCATGTTAGTGTGAGGTTAAAGCAGGTTTAGGGTTAGTTCAGTAGTCGTTATCGTTAAGGTGAGACTAATTTTCCACCAGATGAATATAAGTGAATGCAGTGAATGTCCTCTGAAGTCATGAAAACCAGACTGTGTGTGCGTGCAGGTTGTTCCTTTCAGAGGTCACATCACAGATGGAATGCGGCCGGGGAAGAAACTTGTCATTGTGGGAATTGTGGATTCACATCCTGACAGGTGAATCTGACATTATCCACATTTTATCATTGATCCATTTTCTCCCATTGTTGTTGTTGTTACATTTAACACTTAAAAATACAAATAAAAGTAAAAGTGAAATGATCACTTTATGTAACAGACAAACAGTAACTCTCTGATCTAGTGGTATTTTTAGTCATGAAAAATTGAAAAATTAAATTTGAGTGGATCACTTCAGTTCTCCTCGTGATACAGCAGACTTTTGATGCCGTCTCAAATAATAACGGACATTTGTCAGGTTCTACATCGCCGTGACGTGTGGACGCGGGACGTCCAGGGAGCCTCCGCCGGATGTGGCTCTGGAGGTCTGCGTTCGGTTCAGGGATCGGCAGATCCTGCGCAGGGCCTGCGTGTCCGGATCCTGGGGAGACTTGGACCGAGCCGTCCCCTTTTTCCCCTTCATCGAAGACCAGCCGTTCAAGGTACGTTTACGTGTGTATGTAACATATTCTGGGTTTATTCTGAATGAGACGGATTATATTTTTGACTCACTCACTCTCTCCACACCAAACCTCATAGAGAAAACCAGTGATTTTAACATCACAGCACACAGGAGTTGTTGATCCACCGCTGCCTCCATCACTGAGTCCAAATGTCTTATTTTAATGAATTCATGAGTTCCTTTGTTTGGATTTACCTCAGTGACACAAAGTGACCACACGAGGCAGCTTCTCTATGGACTTTGGTGTGGGAAACCTGTTTTAAAATGTTGAACATGTAAAATGAAGGCACCTCCTCTCTCTCTCTCTCTCTCTCTCTCGTTCTTGGAAGATCGAGATTCACTGTGAACACAGCCGGTTTCGTGTGTTAGTGGACGGGCAGCAGATGTTTGACTTTCACCACAGACTGACGTCGCTGAGCGACATCGACACGTTGTGGATCAAAGGAAGCGTCAGCGTCACTAAACTGGCCTGAAGAGCTGAGACGAACACGACTGTTTTTTTTAGTGTCTGATCTGGGACCAGCCAATGAACTACTGTCCTGTATATATTTTGTAGCCCTTTCAAAATAAAATGTACAGTTATTCGTAGTTTATTTATTTTAAAACTACGTTCACTGCCTTTTCTGGCGGTTTGTGAACAGGAAACTGAGGTTTGTAAAACCACTCACTCTCCCACACCAAAGTCCAAAGAGAAAATCAATGATTTTAGCTCGAGTTGTTGATCCACTGCTGCCTCCATCACTAAGTGATGTGTTATTTTAATGACTTCAGTGTTTGAAATCCATTGATTAGATTTATTTCAGTGACTCAAAGTGACCACACGAGGGAGCAGTAGACCAGCAGCTCCTGTGTCCTCCTTTTTGGTTGCTGTCAGAATTTAATGAGAAACGTTCCTGTAGTGCACCACTTTGACCACAGGGGGGCAGATAATGCATACAAATGAAACTAAGATCCAAGCCTGACACACACACACACACAACCTTAGTTCAACTTAAATATGGATTATTGTAAAACCCACCAGGACAAAAGTACGTGGACATCTCAACATTTCACCTAAATCCTCATTTTTAATCCCAATTTCAACAAGGACAATTACAAACAATGCATTTGTCACATCCACACAATAATGGGTGAAATACTGACTTCAACGTATTTTGTTGTCTGACGTGTATCGGCTGTGTGTTTTTGTTTTGTCTGTGATTGTGTTGAGTGATGTCGCTGAGCCTCCACCTTCTTCAGTTTCACGGAGATGCTCCGCTATTATCACCTGCTGCCGTCGTCAATAATATATCACAGCTACAGTTCACCGGCCTGCTTCACTGTGTGTGTGTAAAACATGCAGATTAGGTTCAGGTGAACTGGAGTCACCATAAAACCCTTTTTCCTCAAAGCAGTACAGTTCAGTTCGCTACGATAAATTGCACATTTAGTTATATTTCCGATGTCATAAGTAATTAAAGGTACAACAAAAACCAAACCGATTTTTGGCACCTTAAACGACTACTTTTCTAACCCTCACATAAATGGCACAGAAACAAATGGTCACTTGTAAATAATTCATGTACCTGCAGGAACAAGGCCCCGCCCTGTCAGCGTGGATGACCTCTGTGGCTCTTTAGCTCCTCTGCAGTGGCTCCTTGTAGCTTTGAAGAAAATAATTTTATGTTATTATTTTATTATCATGTGTTTCACCCTTTGAGATGAAGGCGGTACATCCAATGTCTATGTCAAATGCGATATTAAAAAAAAAAAATCCCCGAAAACCATTAAATGAAAGTCATGTGTACATGAAAACGCACAAAAGTCCATCTTTGGATCCTGAGATTGATAAAATCCAATTATTGTTATATTTCATTTCAAAGTACAGTAGTTATTTTTCCTACACTTTATACGAGGTTGTATAAACAGCAATGAAATGGCAACAATATTCTTTTTGTAGCTCTTAAATTTCATACTAAATGCGACAAAATGCAGTTCTTTAAATATATGTTATGTATGTATAAAAAAAAACTTTACACATTATATTATCTTCATTTTAAGGGTGAAATTGTTTTTTTGTTTTAATTTTATTTGGCTGGAGAAGTGACAAAAATGTACCCTGGCTGGGTTAGCTTAGCTATACTGACTCTTTGTTTAATGGTGAGTTCCGGTCGCAGTCAGAAGTGTGAATGTCCGACAACTATAATTCAAGTTAGATTTCCATGTTAGAAAGTCGGAGCAACCTAAAAAAAACTCAAAAAAAAGTGTGTGTGTGTGTGTCTGTCGCAAATGTTATCAGAGAAGCTAGTAGTTTTTAGTATTTTACAAGCTAAGTAGCTAAACTCTGTATGCTGAAGTTTATTATCAGAACCAAGGTTTATTTAATAGCAACACATTAACAGTTTAGTTAGCTAGGCTAGCCAAGTTACAACTTTTTCATATACTGTATAGTATATCATATTATTAGCTGCACAGGCTCAGTTAGCAAGGTAGGTTGGTCAGAGCTAGTGAAAAGGATGGTTTAGGTATTGTAATTCATTATTAGCTTTAAAAAATACAAATCTTTTAGCTAAACAAGCCATGTAAGTTAAGTCACTACTGTTGACAAAGATGGTTTAGCTAACATAATGCATTATTAGCTATAAAAACAATGAAAAATCCACTTCTATATTCTTAAAAAAAATGTTTTATGAATGTTTATTTGTGCCAATTAACTAAACAAATTATTTCAAACATTTGAAAACAAACACATCCAATTAATTCAATAGATTCAAAACCTTTAGCCTAAAAAACACAAAGCTGTCACGGTCTGCATCAAATGTCTTCATAAAATATTTGACAAAGTTATAAAAATACAAAATTAGACACATCAGGAGCCTCTTTTTTTAAATGAATTGGCTGAGATTAAAACAAGAAAAACAAACAGAGCAGAGGAGGCAACGGCCAAAGATCCTACAGAACTTGAGCGAGTGAACAAAATAACAGGAACCCTGTGTAAGGCTTAGGTAAATATTGTTTTTTGGGTTGATATCAGATTATATTTCTAGTTAAAGTTGTAGTTTAGTGTCTGAACGGTGTTAGATTTGAGGATCAAGTGCTTTTTTTATTAAATCATTAATTTACCAATTCAAAATGATATACGTTGTAGCAGAAATGGCTGTAAATGAGCTCAAATCTGCTCTTGTTACGGTTTATTGTATAATTTTGGTCACGATATGTATATCTGGTGACCAAAGCTGGTGTTCATGTATATATTGACAAAATCTTTAAAAGGTTGTCCCCCAAATAGGAACTTTTTGGGAAACACAAGAGTGTTTCTCTCATGACTTCACATCCAGGTTGAGCAAAGAAAGAAAAATACACCTTTACTTTGATTAAACAAAACATTTCCACAGGTTTTTAGCTACATATGTAGTTGTTTAAAGCAGGGTTCCTCAGGGTTCCTCAGGGTTTCCCTGCTCCAACAGACCTGATTAAAATAATTGGGTCATTATCAGGCTTCTGCTGTGCTCCCTTTTGAGTTGACGATTAGGACAGAGGGTCCCCGGGACCAGGTTTCAGAGACCCTGCTTTAAACAACAGTATAATTCACACCTTCACAAGCTTCTGTCCAATCGTTCTCATCCATGTCAGTAGAAACTGTTTGTAAGCGTCTGTAGGAGACAGCAGAGGACCTGCAGCAGCTCAGTGACACGAACCATCAGGGCAGGAGGGTCAGCTGGTGTTCATGTCTTCACGGCTGCTGAGAATGTCCTCCCTCAAAACTGTCCTCGTCCTCATCCAGAGGCCTGATGTCATGTCGGCACCAGCCGATGTTTCCTCGCAAAGACAATCCTTTAGAAGGATTTCCATCGGATGGCAGAGAAGATGGTGTGGATGACGTAGAGCACAGTCGCCATGTATGAGAAGACCTGAAGACACCGAGACAGACAATGTCAGTGGGAAGAAGAACCTGGCGGAGGGAGGTGAAAAACAAACACAATACATACAACACAACTACAAAGACACAACACAACTACAAAGACACAACACAACTACAAAGACACAACACAACTACAAAGACACAACACAAGTACAAAGACGCAACACAACTACAAAGGTACTACAATGGACAATTTCAAGACAAACAACTACAAAGACATAACAACTACAAAGACACAAAACAACTACAAAGACACAACACAACCACAAAGACGCAACACAACTACAAAGACACAAAGCAACTACAGAGACACAACTACACAGACACAAACAACTACAAAGACACAACACAACTACAAAGACACAAAACAACCACCAATACACAAAACAACCACAAAGACACAAAATAATTACAAAGTCACGAAACAACTACAAAGACAAAAAATAACTACAAAGACACAACACAACTACAAAGACACAAAAAACTACAAAGACACAACACAACTACAAAGACACAAAAAACTACAAAGACACAAAAGAACTATAAAGAAAACTACAAAAACATGCAAAAGAACAACAAAGACAACAGCAAAGAGACTGTAGCTCTTTATTTCAGGACGATGTGTATCACATGACTGAAGTATAAATATTCATGAATGAATGAAAAGGAAAACAAACAGTAATTTAGAATAAAAGCAGTGAGTTTTTGTCTGTTCTTGACTCACCACAGCAGAGATGTCCAGCTGGTAGTTCTTGAAGACGCTCCCGTCTTTCATGTCCAGGGTCACTTTAGCCAGAGCCACTGAAGCACTGAGGTAGAAGAAGGCGGCGACGCTGTGGTAGATGAAATCCTGACAGAGGAGGAGGACGAGGTGACAGATGTTCATCTTTAAAGGGATAGTCCTGGATTTTTGAAGTGTCTATGACATCTTCACAACATGTTCATGTCTTTATCTCACTGTTAGACAGACTTTTCCAACAGAAAACTGAAGTTTGTAAAACCGCTCACTCTCTCACACCAAAGTCACAACAACAACAAAAACACAACAAAAAGTTACATGGTTCAGACACAATGAAATGGTTCTTATTCTAAAAACGTTTGTCATTTTTATCCACCGTGTAAAACATTCATCTTAAAGATTAAATTCACTGAGAAAGAGTAGATAAAAACACAGATACTATAGTTGCATAAATACTTAGATAAACTGATGAGCTAAAGCAATTTTAAACTGGTTCCTGTTGCCATAGTAACGACGATCACTCACAGCTGCCGCCCAACTGCTCTTGTTTTGGTGCCCCCCACAGGCGAACACCACCAACCAGATGAAGGTCATGACGAAGCAGAAGACGGAGACGAACATGACCCAGCCCTGAGGGTTCTGCGGCACCACTAGTGTGCACGCCACCAGGATCCACACCAGACCGCCGAAGATCTGCGGGAACAGAGTGGAGACGCCACGTCACCCTCAAAACCAGTGTGTTTTTTTACGTTAAAATCTACGTCATTTTAAGTCTACAATATCTTAAGAACACATCTTTATCTCACTGTCAGACAGACTTTTCCAGCAGGAAACTGAAGTTTGTAAACCACTCACTCTCCCACACCAAACCCCATAGAGAAAATCAGTGATTTTAGCTCGCGGGGACACAAGAGCTGCTGGTCTACTGCTGCCTCGTGTGGTCACTTTGTGTCACTGAGGTCAATCTGAACAAAGAATTTTAAGGACAGAAGTCACCAAATAACACAGTTGAACTGATGGAGGCAGCAGTGGATCAACAACTCCTGTGTGCTGTGATGTTAAAATCAGCGATTTTCTTGATGGAATTTGGTGTGAGAGAGTGAGCAGCTAAAACTAGAGATGGACACTATTAACTCCTCAAGTAAATCAGATTCAGATACAACTTAGGTTGATGGTAGAGTATCTGATCCTGCACTGACATACCAAATTCCATTCATATCTGATGAGTTTTGACAGAGATATGATTGTTTTATTTTAACGTTTTGTCCATTTTAAAAAAAACATTTGAGGGATTTCTTGAAGGTTTTATCATATTTGTGATGACATTCGTGGGTAGATTCTTACCAACCCTGAATGGGAACATACTTGGACGATCACCAACCCATCACAACAAATTCAGATTGAGTTGTCAAAAAAAAAAAAAACTGCACACAGGAAGTTGCTAAACCCATGCAGCTGAAAACATAACACATAACCTCCTGAACTATGCCTTTAAAGTCGTTGTTGGTTATTTTGTCCACCTTGCTGTCCTGCCCCTTGTTCACTCTACACCTGTGATGATGGACAGGCTGCATAATTCATGGAGCTCCGCCCACCTCCACCTGCTGCCAACACACACACACACACACACCCCGCTCAAACCATGTGTGTTTGCGTGCGATGATTTGTCACATTCATGTCTTATCTCTCCTCTTTCACTTGAGGAATTATATCAGTCTCATCTTCTCTTTCTCTCTCTCTCTGTTTCACTGCAGTGACCTTTGACCTCCCAATGCAGGTCGTCTGCTGCTCCAATGTTCGGGGGAAGAAAAAAAAATTGGAATCATACATAACAGAAATTAATGGTCAAATCAACAAAATGGAAAAAAAAAACCTTCTTTTAATTTAACGGTGCAGTACGTAACAGTACGTACATGGTGATTTTTTCCTCTGTTGTTCTTCTCCAGTTATTTGTTTGTCCTTCGTCAAAAAACAGGGCAAAACTAGCAGACCTGACCTGAGGGAGCGCTTGTGTGTATACAGCAGCAGAGCAAGAAAGAAAGGGTTTTGTCCTGTTAAACTGCTGAACAATGGTGGTGTTATTTTGGTTTGTTTTTTGTTGTTTTTATGGCTGCTTCCTTATGTTTTTTGATTTACGAACAAATCATTTTGGCGGTGGTGACACGAGATCTTTCTGGATCATTCTGCAGTTAAAATTGACTCTTGATATCAGGGTTCACACTACAATTTTGCCATTTCGCTATTCAAACTCATCCACTCATACATTCATACAGTGCATATATATGCAGTGTATATATATATATATATTATACAGTATATATTATATATTACATATATATGATTATATATTATGTATTCTTTATAATCCTGTTCTCATGTCGACTATAGAGGAGCCGGTAATCGAACCCCTGTATCTTCAATTTGAAAGACAACTCACTCTACTACTCACCCACCATGAGTCTTTTTTTCATGTTCATTGCACCATAATTTAAAATATAACTCTATCTTTTATGTATTTTTTAAAAAAAATCGCTATAAGCTCATTTTAAACATTTCATATCATCACAAACATTATTTCTACATACAATTCAACTTGTCTGCTTGTTTTAGTGCTGTATTTTTGTTTTATTCTTTAAAAGAAGAAACAAGAACCAACAAATTAGCTTAAAACGGTGTCCACACCGTGCGTAAGAGCGCAGTAAAAGCGTCCCCGCCGCCCGTGAGTGTCGTTTAAATGACCCCATCGTGCCCGATTCCACACACCATGCGTAAAAACTGTATAAAAGTGTCCGCGTCGTGCGTAAAATACTCCTAAACCATGTATGAAATTGCACCCTCCGTGCGTAAACGGTGCGTAAGTTTCCCCACAATGCTCAAGTTCACTACGTTAGTAAAAATCTCCCTATTGTGCTTAACGTAAAAGCTGCGTACTAGTGTCCCCGCCGTCCGTTAGTGCCGAGACAGTAGAACTGTCCCCGCCACGCGTAAAAGTAAATGTCCCCACCGTGCCTGATTCCAAACACTGTGCGTGAAACTGCGCCCGTAAAAATGCCCACACCGTGCGTAAAAGTGATTATACCGTGCTTAACTGCAGCCCCCGTGCGTAAAAATGCCCACACCGTGCGTAAATCATCCTCGCTTGTAGGACACCTCTGTATCTGTTGATTATTACCAGTTCTGGCACGTAGAGGATGTCGGGAATGGTCGTACATATTCCACAGCCGCTCGGGAGGTTCCCCAGGGTGGCGGTGTTGGAGGCCATCTTGCTGCTGCTGCTGCTGCTGCGGATGCTGATGCTCACACTGATGCCCAGTACTCAGTTTAAACCAGAACGAGCCGACCGGAAAAACCGGAATCCCCCATCGGCGGAGCGGAGACACGCCCGGCGCGGCCCGCACTCACACCGGAGCCGCTGAGAGAGAAGCTGCTGAGGGTCAGCGTGTGATGGACTCTCCGCGTGAAACAGACACTTATCAATGTTTGACCGCGCAGCGTGACTCATTTATCACCATGGCAACCAGAAGCGCTCTGCTCTCCTCATCAGCAGCAGCAACATCAACAACAACAACAGTAAACAGACTCAGTAGAAACAGTTGCATACTGTTTTCATGGATTTGAAAAACAGTATTTTTCTTATAATTGTTGTTTCTTGTATTTTTAGCTGCTCGTTAAACATTTAGGAACTGCCCGCATTTTACTGTTATTTATGGTGAAACTGAGTTTATCTGTAAAACTAACATCATCTTAAGTTTAACGATATCATAAGAATGTGTTCACGTCTTTATCTCACTGTGAGACAGACTTTTACAACAGGAATCTGAAGTTTGTAAACCACTGACTCTCCCACACCAGAGACAATCAGCCATTTTAGCTGTGGGGACACAGGGGCTGCTGGTCTACTGCTGCCTCGTGTGGTCACTTTGTGTCACTGAGGTGAATCTTAACAAAGGTTTTCATACACCCAAGTCACAAAATATCACATTTGAACTTAGTGATGGAGGCAGCAGTGGATCAACCACTCCTGTGTGCTGTGATGCTAAAATTGCTGATTTTCTCTTTGGGCTTTGGTGTGGGAGAGTGAGCAGTTTACAAACCTCAGTTTCCTGTTGGCAGGAATGATTTGGTTTCAGACAACTTCTATTTTTGAGGGGAAACCAAAGACCAACGTTTCTTGCGGCTCTTGTAAAGACAGAGGTTTTGTTTGAGGTTTAGTCCTCGTCTTGTTGGACACACACACACACGTGCACACAAAGTCGTCTCCACTGGGAGTAGGTTTCCCGGGCAGGAGGATAAAGTGACAGCGGCAGGAAACCAGATCCGTCTCCACGATTATCTGAGGTGTTTGTCCGACAGCTCGCCTGCTCGGCTGTGCTGAGCTGCCAAATGAGAAGCTTGTTGTTGCCATGGCGCTGTTGTTTACACCGTTTACAGGTGTGAAGGAGACAGACAGATTGTCCAGGGAGACGTTCATATAGACAGAAAGAACCAGCCTTGTTTATGTGATGTTACGAGATAAATCTGTGAAGATTTGAAAGGAATATTCATATTTTCTTAGCTATTGAAGAGAATGTACCGTTTGGAAGTGTTTTACAAACCAGCACCTGAAACGTTTACACTTTCACTGGATCCAGAAGAACTTTCTGGATCGGTACAAAACTTTAAATCGTAATGATGAAATTTAGCCTGATGGTAGAGTGTCTGATTCTGTACACGCATATAAAATTTTGTTCAAGTCCGATGAGTTTTGACAGAGATATGAGTTTTTTTTTTTGACAGTTTCGCCCATTATAAGAAATGGGTATTTCTTGAAAATTGGATACATTTTGTGACATCATCTGTGGGTTCATTCGTACCAAAATTAAATGGGAACATACTTGGGTGATCACCTACCCATCACAAATAATTCAGACTGATGTGCTAAGATGTCACTGAGATATACATCTGAACTTGTTCAATGCGACTGAACCATGTTACATTTAAAGTCACACCAAATCCGCAATCTGGATTAGATCTGGATTAAATTCAGCCTGATAGCAAAGTGTCTGATTTCATACATACATATAGAATTCTGTTCATATCCGATGAGTTTTGACAGAGATATGAATTGTTGTTTTTTTGCCCATAAGAAATGGGGTTTTTGCAACGGTATGCGTTCATTCTTACCAAAATTGAACGGGAACATACTTGGGTGTACAAAAAATTCAGGTTGATCGGTAGACAAAGTGTGCAGGTGTGAATGAGGCTGGGATGGAACCATTGCACTGTAAAATGTTGTACAAAGACGTCTCTTTTTGTCATAGAATTAAATCCGAATTAGTGGAGTCACCCCCTGAAGGACATTCAAAAAAATACATGTTTCAGACACTTCCACATTAAGCCATGGCGGTATGGGTCATAAATCCCACCCCCTTTATCATTCAGAATAATTTAAAAGCAGTTGAAGTAACTGGTTAGCTAAATAAAGACTTAAGTATCACATATTGTAAATACAGTACGTATCAATGGCCAGTGGCTTTATGGGCTTAGGCCCCGCCCACCAGTAGACTGTATCCCGTAGATCCAGGATTCAGTTTCTTCAAAGTGATGAAATGTGAGCTGCAGGTAAATTCCTGGTTTCCTCCTGTGCTGCTCCATTGTCCCGCGCACCGTGTTATTAGATAATGGGTGGACTGCTGGGGAGACGCTGTTATCTAATCTTTAGGTCAATCAGCGGAGCCTGAGCGTCACGATGAATTCTTCATGACGCGATGACAAAATGGATCAATGCGTCAAAACTGAGCCTCATAATGTAACATTTTCATCTCCACTGCATTAAAGCATCAACAACAAAGAGCATCAGTTAGCATCAGTTAATGCCGTGTTCCGTTTAAATCGGAAGTCAGAGTGACATCAACTCCAAGTTCACAGCATTCCAAGTGTGATAGACCACTGAAGACATCCACAAACGTCCAATTCCCCAAGAACCCATGAGAATCCTCCTGGATGGAAGGACCTTAAAAGTTCCATGAAAACCTGAAAAAGGACCTATACAACCTCTTTAAAGGCCACCAGACCCATTTCAACACCCACAGAATCCCTTCATTGACCACTAAAACCATGAAAGGGACTTCTAGAACCTTCCCATCCTTCACAGTTACATCAGAACCTCATAATGGACCCAAAACCTTCTTTAGAACATCTCTGTAAGAGAGAGGGTACATGGCTCTGAAAGCTCACACCTCCAGGATGCAGAACACAGTTTTTATCCTAAAGCCATGAGTGAGCACAACAGGAACCCTGACAAATGAACTCTTCCTTTTCTAAGTATTTATCGAATGAGTTGAGGGTGTATGGTTGTCTGTGTTTTTACTGCTGCTTTTATTCAATGAGAACCTCTAAAGGCCCTACACAACCTTCTGAAAGGCACTAGAAACCTTCTGAAAGGCTAGAATTTTATTAAAGGTCCACTAAGACCTACAAAGACCTCACACATACCCAGAGTCCAAGCAGAATCTTCTCAACAAATATAATCTCCTGAAATGTCCAAAACTACAAGCAGAACTTCCTCAACACCAATTGAAAACTTGGAAGGCTCTTCATAACCTCCTTAAAGAGCACTAGAACCATGTGAGCCATTTAGACCACTGAAGCCTCCTGAAACATCCACAGAACCTCTTTATTGACCGCTAAAACTATGTAAAGGACTTCTGGAACCTTCATGGATATCGGCAGAACCTCAAAATGAACCCTAAAATCTTCTTCAGGTTCTCTAACTAGTGCAGTAATGTGTAGAATTTAGAATGGAATGAAACAGACATTCTGAGTCATCTCAGAATGTCTCGGTCTGTAAACCAGACAGATCTGATCTGGTTGATTAAAGATCTAAAGAGGATTTTTGTCTGAGGTTGATGTCACACGCAGACGACAGACCAAACATCAGATCAGTGATGAGACGCCCGATACACATTAGTCTTATTTATAGAACACTTATCTGACAAGGCGTGTAAGATAATATCGTCTTTTTCATGGAGCTACGTCAATGACACGATCAATGAAACCTAAAGAGATTAAACTAAATTAATCCAACAAAACATGTTTGTCTCAGGAATAACAAGTTTATTTACGAAGCACAAAAAAGACAGCGTTTGAATTAAATAAAATACAAAAAAAAAACATTTGGAAATACTCAAATACCTTGAAAATGCACATTAATGCAGTATTTAATTTGAATTAACAGCAGTATTAGAAGGTTAGAGAGTACATTACATTACATGTCATTTAGCAGACGCTTTTATCCAAAGCGACTTACAAAAGTGCATTTAAACATTTGGGTACAAATAAGAGCCAACGGGGGGAGTACCCTGGGGGAGTACCCTCCCCCATACTCTGACGCCCCCTTTTGGACAATATGGGTTACATTAACACACCTACACTTAAAATTCACAAAAAAAGTTCATATTAATATTGGTTAAAAGTTCAGTTATTTTTCATTTGGCAGAAGTTGAATACAAAATAATTATATATAATCATATATAATCATATTTAATACATTATATACAATTATTTTATCTTCAATTTCCTACCAGACAAAAGAGAAACACATTGTGATACTACTAGAAATAGCCGTAGTCAAGTAGTAGAAGTAGTACTAATAGTAGTAGAAGAAGTAATAGCAAAATATACTACACTTCCTAATTCTTATATTTTTAAGTCATGTGGTGCCCCCTGTTGGTCAGGAGCAGAACAGCTATATATCTACCACCCATCCACCCACCTAAACGTCGGTCTAGTGGACCTGCAGTCTACTCTCAGTATTACAGTACTATTGCCGTAGCGGGGCTAGAATCTACTCTCAGTATTACGGTAGTAGAGCTGCAGTCCACTGTCAGTATTATGGTAGTGGAGCTGCAGTCTACTGTCAGTATTACGGTAGTAGAGCTGCAGTCTACTCTCAGTATTACGGTAGTAGAGCTGCAGTCTACTCTCAGTATTACGGTAGTAGAGCTGCAGTCCACTGTCAGTATTATGGTAGTGGAGCTGCAGTCTACCCTGGGTATTACGGTAATGCAGCTGTTACCTGAAGAGGTCAACAGTGATGTGTGGCGATGGCAGCTCCACGGCTCGTCGTGAGTTTTAACCCTCTTGTTCTCCAGCCCGTAGTTCTGTCTTCTCTCGGCCGGTTAGCCGCTCCGTTAGCCCGTCAGTTAGCTCCACGCTAACGGCATTGAGTCACGTAGGTGCGTCGGTGTAACGGCGACCGTGTGTCGACCGTGTGCTGAACCGGAAGCGACATTTTGAGCAACTGCCGCCACATTAAAAGCGAAAATTCGACCGAATCCAGCGGCTGGTGTCTTGTTTAATGTGACTAACGTGTAGTAGTAGGCGGTGTGAACGGTGTTATATTGACATTTATAGGTATAACATGTAGGTTAAACGTGAACAGTCCATGTTTCTTCAGCTCGTTCGCCTGTTTTCTCGTCGTCAGGCAGCAGAGTTTAAATGATAGATGAACAGTTTGTTTTACACCTCACAGTGTTTGGATTTTCTTTGTAAATGCTCGTAAATCATTTTAAAGGACCACTTCACCACCCCCTGCAACTGTTTTAAAACCAGCTAATCATTTCCTTTGACTCGTACAATGTCAGAAAATCAGAAAACTGACCATGTGTTTGTTAAAATATGGAAATGTTGACCTGTTTTGTCCTCAAACTAAAACATGATTTAGTTTCAGCTTGTTTCTTTGTTCTAGAGAAACCAGACTTTTAAGATCTAAAACAATATACTCGACAGGTAAAACATCTCGTGGATCGGTTTAAGTTGTTACTGTTACTGTACGTTGTCTTTGTTTGTTATTATTTTGACCTCAGGGAGCTCAGTTTACTTCATTCATTTTCTAACTTCACGTAATGACGATAAGTGATTGATCAGTTTGTTTAAATGTCTTTAGTGTTTGTCAACACTAGTGTTTGTCAACACTAGTGTTTGTCAACACTAAAGACATTTAAACAAACTGATCAATCACTTATCGTCACCAAGAGTGTTTAGTGACATGCTGTTGTCGCCCTAATGACGCTTACATTTAAACCATGGATGTATTATTGTGGATAGAGCACCGCCCCCTTTGCCTTGAAGACAGTTTTGTCATGGTGGCCTCCTCGAGACATGGAGATAGGCATGTATAGATCTTTATATTCTAGATTTTTAATTCATGGAGTTTCATATTTGAAAAACCTTCCTAAAGGCCATAAAAAGCCCAGAAAAATCTTATTTCTCTGAGTGTCAGGGAAGTGTACGATGTGAAAACTTTATGAGAAATGTGAATAACTACGACTGCGCGTGCTCATGCTCTACACAACCCGGAAATAAACGCGAAAGTCAGAAAACTTTATTGGCATATGCACTGGGTGAGCAACTCCATAGGAATGAACGGAACCAGAGGGGCGGTGCTCTATCCAGTTCTTATAATACATCCATGATTTAAACACGTTTTAATTGTAGGCCATGTTGACAGCAATTTAGTCAATGTTGTCAAGACTTGTTTATTCTGGCTAAAGCAAAACCTAAAAACCTTTATGTTGGTGCCTCCAATTATTGCAAAATGCAGCCGCTCGCCTTTTAACGCACTCAACTGGCCGGGAGCGCATCACTTCAATCCTTTATTAACTTTTAATGTTTGTTTTTAAAGCCCTTAATGGCCTTGCCCCCGGCCTACTTAACAGGCATTTTAACTGTTCGCAAGCACGGCACCAGTTCCGCCTGCTTCCGTCAGGCAGGAGATACAGGTCAGTCAGGGTCCGCACCTGACAAACAGGAGTGTGCTGTGTGTATGTTCTATTTGCACTTTAGGATCTGCCTGATTCATATTTGCACATTCCATTTTTAAGCTGCTGTCTATTCAGTCTACCTCACTCGTGTATATGTTCTACACTTGATTGCACTATAGGGCCTGTTTACATTTCCTTCCTGGACTTCTTAGCTGACTATTTATTTATTTATTGGTGTGTGTGTGAATCAGTGTGTTTTCTTCTTTTGGCAACAGGTTATCTATCCCTTGAAAACACTTTTTGGAGCAGTCTGTGATGCCACTCGCGATCGCCGGCACTGTCCCTAAATACACCAGACTCCTCTGTTAAATATAGAGATTTCCCTGGTAGTTGTTGGAGATTAATCCACATTTTTAGGATTGTGAAGTAGTTTTAAATGATCTACACTTTGGCACTGTTCGGCTTGATTTGTGTGTGGGAAATTGAAATTTGAACCCTCTGAAACGCAATTTCCTGCATTTTGAGGGCCAAATTTTGTGAAGTAAAGCTGAAGTTTCTGTATCTTTGTTACAGCATTACTTTAATGCCAAAAGTTATTTTTGAATTCGATTAAAAAAGGAAAAAAAAGGAAAAGCCCCCCTACACTGGTTGAAACGCAGTGTGGGGGATCCAAATCACAGCGTATTTTCACCTCCTACGCTCAACTGCACTGGCGAGAACCCTGTGGCATTACCGGGCATTTTCCTGATGGGCCGATGCACCTCAGGGCTGGTAGACACACATCCCCTCCAAGGCCGGCCGCTACTAAAGGCCTGAACAGCCGCCCATTGGTTCATTTACTATACTGACACTGGACCAGCCCAATCAATTTCTCACGAGAAGTTCTCCTCCCTTGCCCTCCCTCTTCAGAGTTTCTCATAGTTTGGAACAGATGGAGGGAACGCTCTTGTAAAAAGACAAGAAGTCAATAGAGAAAATGGATAAACCGAAGCACAAGGGAGGTGTAGAGAAAATGAGGGCCAAAAAAACCCCGAAGCAATTACAGGTGGATGCCCAAAAGTGTTCCAGAATAACAGACGTGTTTACTACATTGTGCAGCAACATCAGGAGGAAGGAGGAGAGGAGCAAGAACATGACAGGGAGCACACTGAAGAAGAGGGACGGGGCACCATGACAGGGCCAAGGAGGGACAGACTGAGGATAAGCTGGAGGACAGTGGAGTTGACGACATGGCTGTAAGGCGTATTGTTAGCAAATTGACAGGGACACTCAGGCAAGGTGTGTGTGTGCGTGTGTGTATGTGTGAATCCCTGGTATTCCTTATGTTGTGGGGACCTTAATCTGCTCACACAGTCACATTATAAGGACAAAAATCGACTACATTTTAAGGCAGGGTGGACAATTATTTTCCCCAAGGGGCCACATGTGAAACAAAAAATATTGTTGAGGGCCAGGCCTAATTTGAATTAATTTTAATTGAATTTTATCTCTTTTATCTAAAAAAAGCAATAAATTGTATTGTTTTGGTGTAAATTTGGCAGCATACAAACACACACAATAAACACAATTACTAACCAACGCTATTAAAAATATCAAATTACGACACTATATAATGAATACTATTATACTATACTACTGTGGTGTAGTGCAGTGACCATTCAGAATTAACTTTTCTTTTTCTAACATGAGTCGACATTTTAGGGGTCCGTGCAGACAGACGCAGATACATGCGTCCATACGTCAGGGTTTTCAAAATAAAAGCAACACAGCTGTATTGCATGCGCAGCATAAATACTTAAGTACTTAAATAAATACATGAATAAGTACTGACATACCTCGGGCCGAACAGGGATGCCAAAAAGGCCGTATGTGGCCCGTGGGCCGTAAGATGCCCTGGTCTGTTTTAAGGTGAAGACATGTTTTAAAGTTAGGCTGAGTTCAGGGTTAGGATTAGACCAGTTGTCGTTATAGTTAAGGATAGAAGAGTTTTCAGTCCACTAGATGGTGCTAGAAGTGCTCACACTCACCAGAGCTGTTGTGTTGTGTAAGTATTTTGCAATGTATGATTTCGCAAGTATTTTGCAATATCTTGATAATATCGTATCGTGGCGTCTCTTGTGATTCCTACCCCTATACCCCTTTACTTGGACTAACATAGTCATTTTTTTTTTTTTTTATGTCTATTATTTATTATATGAATGCGACTGATTGAAAAAAAAAAATCCTCTCATCTCTTTGTGCAGACAGAAAACTAGAGCGGAGCCCAAACTCTCAACTCGAGTTGGTTGCGGGTTCGTCGCAGTTCACTGGCCGGGCAAACTGGTTGCCAGGACGACATACATGTTGACGTAGAGCCCTCCTTAGTCACCGTGAGGCGCCACTCGGCCGTTTCATCAATGCCTCAATGGAAACCGTTGGTCAGTCGGTACCTGCGATGGTCCAGTGCCGTCACACAAGCCCTCACCGTTTCTGCGGTCACATTCTGCATCGTCCTCCCTCTGTGCTGCCACCAGTTACTTTACTCCTACTTCTTCATCAAGTCTATGTACCTGGACTCCATGAGCGAGGAGGTCCTGCAGGCGAGTCTCACCCAAGGTCAGGAGGCGCTACACTTCTGGCAGAGCGCGACCACAGTAGCGACAGCGTCCTCCAGAACCACTGAGCGTCCTGAGCTGCTGGTCACTGTGGTGACAGTCCAGCGGAAGGAGGGACGGGACTTCCACTACCTGCTCCAGGTGATGCGGCAGCTGAGGGACATTGTGGAGGGTTGTGGGAAGCAGCGGTGCGCAGAGTTGCTGGTCTGCGACGTGGAACGCGGCCTCCAGGAAAACCAGGATGCCAAGCTGCTGGAGGCCCACTTCAGGGTGATCCGGCGCTCACCGCAGGAGCAGGAGCAGCAGAGCAACCAGCAATGGCTCAACACCTTTGAGAAAGAGAAGAGGGATTATGTCTTCTGTCTGCGCAAGGGATGGGAGCTGGTGAAGCCAAGGAACGTGGTCGTGTTGGAGGACGATGCTTTGCCAAGACAAGATTTCTTTCCAGTCGTGAAGGACCTTTTGTCGCGTCGCTTTGCCCGTCAGAGTCTTTACGTCAAACTCTATCACCCCGAACGGCTGCAGCGCTACTGGAATCCAGAGCCTTACCGCATCCTTGAGTGGGTGGGGCTTGGGCTGGTCGGAGCAACAGCCCTCCTCCTTACCTTCCCTTACTGGAACCCCCTCTCTTTCTCCTTCACGCTGTCACTCGGCCACCTCCTCTTCTTCACGCTTTACTTCATGGCAGCCGCGGAGCTGCTGGGTCGGCACTACCTCCTGGAGGTGCGTAGACTTTCCCCGCAGCTCTATGCCGTCTCCCCGGCCACCGAGTGCTGCACCCCGGCCATGCTCTACCCCGGCAACGCCTCGCTCAGGGTCGCCCAGTATCTGGACGGCTCATTCTGCGTCAAAGGCAACGCCAAAGACATGGTTCTGTATCACATGGCGAGGACGATCCCCTGGGAAAGGTGTCACAGCGTGGAACCCAACCTCATCACCCACATCGGGGCCTTTTCCTCAGTCCGGTCCAATCCACCGAGACCCAAACTCCTCTGACAGAAACAAGAAAAGCCAGATCAGATTGTTCTCTGCTGTGTCACCATCTGCACTCTTTTTCAGTGAGTACTGGTTTGATGATTCACATTAGATTTGGCTTCTAGGATAAAAAGGATACTTGGAAGTTTTTGAAGTGCGTGTGTATGAGGTTCATAGTCAGTGCTGACTGTGCTGTGAGCGCCCCCTGCAGAGAGAATCAGACTGATACACAAATTCTTGGCAAGTGTTTCGTTTTTGTGACTAATGGGGCAGGAATAAAGGGTTTAAAAACACATTAGTAAATTTGTAAACCGCTCACTCTCCCACACCAAAGTCCATAGAGAAAATCAGTGATTTTAACATCACAGCACACACTGCCATGTTTTCACTGGTAGCAAGGGGGCGTGTACAGTGCAGATCCTCACACAACCACACGTTTAAAAAAAGAAAAGAAGAAAAAGTAAAGTATTCCTTTGAAGTGTCTTTTTGGTGGAACAGTTCCACACTGTGGCCTCGAGTTTAGAAACATGGTTTAGCTTGAGATCTGATGTTTACAAAACAAGGAAGAAATGTAAGAAATGTGTTGTTTTTTATGTTTAAAAACAAAACAAAAACGGACATGACTCTTACCACCATATGTCATATCATTAATGCTGGAAAACAATATGTGCAATAAGTCACTCAATTGTGGCAGAAAGTGCGTGAGATCAAACCAGAGTTCATGTTGGTCGGGCACCACCCGCCATTATACTAGAATAGGCCTGATGGCTGTTTTGTAGTTTAGTTCTTTTCTCAACTGCGTCATGTTTTTGTAAATTTCGAGCAATATGAAGCCGTGACATGTCTCCACAGACACGTGGGGAGTTGGCTTTTTTGCAATCATGCACATTTTTAACGTCATTGTGTGAAAAATGAGCATGTCATATTTTTGGGCCCACCTCCACCACCAAGATTTTTTTTCAGCGGAAACAAAAACGTACAAAAATGTCAGACTGCTGATTTCACGCTCGCCTGAAAAACACGTAATGTGCCTTTTTTAATGTTTCTCACGTTGTTGTTCAATTACTATCGCAGACCGTTCTGCGACACCTTTTTAATATAACCGTTGTTTACACAACACCAAGGCACCACCTACTGGACTCTTTTTGAATATACAGTCAAAAAGAACAAATGACAGAAAAATATTTGCAAATATTGGTTGACGCCAATATTTGGCAGATAAATTGGTACCTCCATCCCGGATTTTGTTACGATATTTAAGTGCATTTCAGAATTTTACCGAAAGAAGCTGCCAAAGTAAAAACCGCCTGGCCATTGAAAGTTCTCCAGACTGTCACTGATTTACAAACTCACTTAATCTGATTAATTATAGATTATTGGTTAAAAGGCCAAATGTTTTGGTTCTTCTTACCTGTTTTGCAATTTGTATTAAATCTTAAATTCAACATTTAAGTAGTTATAGATTTAAAACAAGACGGAGCCTTAAAAACATCAGAAATATGAATTATTTTACACAAACAATAACCTAAAGACTTTTGTCAATTACAAATGTTTGAGTGAATTTTTTAAATTATCCGCTGGTCAAGATAGAGATGGGATTAAAGGCAGGAGTTTACACAGCAAGTTTACTGCGCCGTGTGCGCCCCCTGTTGAGGGTGTGTAAAATGTCCATTGTGGGCTACTGTAAAAACACGCTGGTCCAAAATTAAGTCTAGATAGTTACCTAAAATTTTGGGAGAAATTTCACACACTGAAACTTTAAATTAAAGTTCATCTATATACAGTCTATGTGTGAGAGTGTGTTATAGACAACATTAATATATATATATATATATTTGGGTTTGGTTTGAATTTGGTTGTGGTTTTTTGACTTATTTATTATTTAAATTTCATTTATTCTCCACTTTAAATCAACATTTTTTTTGATTTGATCACGTGTGCTGTATTACTGCTGAACAAACTACACTTTGGCAGATTTAATTATTTAATAGAATTCAAATGTAAAATTGACTTTGAATGTGAAGAATCTACTGAACCAAAGATTGGTGCCAAGTTATGGGATTTAAGAGGAATTATACAATTGGTTTTCAAATGTGTTGAAAACTGACGACGCAAACAAATCTGGAATTTGAGCGGAATTGTTTTTGATTTTTTTCCCCCCACATATCTTCTTCCTGTTTACACTTCGACTCCTTCACTGTTTTCTATATTTAAAACACAATAAATCACTTGCTTGTCACAAACTTTTGTTCCAGCTCTGAGTTTGTTTTTCTCAAATAAAAATTTGTTTGAGAATGTTATTGAATTGAAAGTTTTGATCCTTAGTGGTCGTCTAATGTTAGCTAATATGGCGTTTTATTTTGAAATATGGCCCAGTCTCTGTCCACAGTTTACGATCTTTGATACCTGCTGGACACGTCATGTTGTCGCCACATGTTCAAGTCATAAAATTTTCCTTTAATTCTTCTCCATTCCTTTTTCACTTCAATTGTTATACTCTTTTTTTCTTCGGGGTCTTTGAACGTCTCCTCTTCTTCCCCGTTTCCGTTATCCTGCTGCCGAGTCACATGACACCTCGTGCTGCCTTCACTGTCTGAAGAGAAAGTAGGAACAAAGTAAAAGCGAAGTGAGCGCCTGCAGAAAAACTGCTATTGGCTTATTTTACGGTTTGTTTGTTTTTACCTTGAAGTGAACTCCATATGAAGAGATTACAAAAACCTACCATAGCCTTATTAAAATAGAGAACTATTACTCTTTTTGTTTGTTATTTGAAATATATGAACTTAATGTTTGTTCATTTTTTAATCTCAAAGATAAATAAATCATATATTTACATACGTTAGTTTAAAAATGTTATTTTGCAAAAAAAGCATGCACTTCTACTGTTGTTTTTTTACCTCTTTTTTGACGTTTTATGAACTCTGTGTGTGTGAAGTGCCGTAAATAAAGTTTATCTTTACAGTGAAATGTGTTGATTTATGTCAACTAAACACACAAGAAGCAAACGCATTATTGACATAAGAGCGCCATCATGTGGCACTTGGAAAAATCCAGTGACCACGTCACTGGTGTTCCTATTCCTATTTCCTGTGTGGTCCGTGAACGCGTCGTGATCGCTGGTTTATTGAGTGAAGCAGCAGCAGCAGAGATGGAGGTCGAGCTGAGACTCTTCAAACTGAGACTCAACTCTACGTGGAAGTAACCATCGTCCCGGGAAAACCTCGTCAAAGCCGGGAAGTTTGTGGGAAAACACGCATTGGAGTATTGGATCCGGAATTTGTTTGCTTTGTTTTTGTTTTGTTTTTTTCTTTTTCTTTTCTTTTCTTAAAAAAATAAAATAAACTTCTTCTCAGACATGGCAGAGAAAAGCGAAAACTTTCCTGATGAGTCTGCAGGAAAAGACAAGGAAATCCCAAATGGAGGGAATTCTGCAAAAACCAAAGAGGTGAGATACACACACACAAACACTCACGCGCGCACACAGCTGGTTTCACATGATGAAGCTGTAAATGTTTGGACTCTTGTCCTGCCCGAGCTCGTAACTGTGCTTTAACACTCACTGTGTTTCCATGGAGACCCGTAATCAGATTACTGACTTTATTCCGATGGTTATGTTTTCATGAGTTGTCATCCTGTTTTTAGTTTATTCAGATTGAGGTACACACTCAATGAAACCAAGAGGCCGGTAATCCGATTTCCGAGGTTATGTTTTCAGGAGTTGTCATAATCCTATTTCTTGTGTAATCTGATTGAGATAAACACTTAATGAGACCAAGTGGCGCGTAATCTGATTACCCTCTTTATACCAATTGTTATGTTTTCATAGATTGTCATAATCCTATTTTTAGTGTGACATAGTGTAATCTGATTGAGATACACAATGAGACTAAGAGACCAGTGATCCCATGACCAACCAAATTCCAATTATGTTTTCATGATTTGCCAATTGAAAAACCATCATAATCCCATATTAAGTGTAATCCAATTGAGATACACACCTAATGGGACTAAGAGACCAGTAATCCTATTACCAGCTTTATTCCGGTTGTTATGTTTTCACAAATTGCTTATTGAATATCTGTCATAATCCTATTTTAAGTGTAATCTGATAGAGATACACACATAATAATTAAACTAAGAGGCCAGTAATCTGTTTGTTGATTTTATTCGGATTATTATGTTTTCATAAAATTCTCATTGAATATCCTTCATAATCCCATTAAAGATACACACATAATGAGACTAAAAGGCCAGTAATGTGATTATCGGCTTTATTCTGATTTTTATGTTTTCATGAGTTGCTATAATCCCATTTTTCGTGTGTGTGTGTGTTTCAGGATTTCGACCTGGCCTCTGTCTACGTGTCGGACGCTCAGTACAACAGAAACATCTACTTTGACACGTCGCCTCAGGCTGTGAGGTGAGGCGTTCACACCACTCTGTATGTTTTTCAGTGTGAAAATGTGTAATCTGATTGAGACCCTCACATAGTGAGACTGAGACCAGCAATCTGATTACCAACTTTATTCTGGTTGTTATGTTTTCAAGAGTTGCAAATTGAATATCCATAATGATAATGTGTGTGTGTGTGTGTGTGTTCAGACTGTATCTTCTCTACAACCACTGGCTTCCTAAGGTTCTGCTCTACTTCTTCATCCTCGTGGTTCTGTCTCTGGCCGTGTTCGAGGAACCCGCCGTCCTCCCTCTGCCCATGTGGGTAAGATGGCCGCCGCGTTTGGTTTGAATTGGACGTTGGTATCGTTGGCGTAGCGTCACGTGACTGGCTGTTTTGATTTTCCAGGCGACCATGTTGGTGGAGCTGCTCTGCGTTCTGGTCTTCACCTTTCGACTGGCCCATTATGCGAGGGTGATCCCGCGGGACAAGTTCTGGAAAGACGCCAAGAACATCTGCATCATGGTCGTCCTCATGGTAACGTGTCACACGGTCGCCATCGGTTACTGTGACTTGACTCCAGTTTACATTGTTGACACAACGATGGCTCTGTTACGCTGACAGATTATTTGGTGACTCTGACTCGACTTTTCTGTCTTCATTAGTCTTTGAGTCCGAGCAGATTATTTTGTCGCTGGATTATTCTGTGACTCAGTTATTCTTTGAGTCTGCAAATCTGTGACTGGATTATTCTGGGACTAGACTATTTTGTAAAAAGATTATTCTTTGACTCTGCAAATCTGTGACTTAATTATTTTGTGACTGGTTGTTCTGTAAATCTGGCTAGATTATTCTGCAACTAGATTTTTCTCTGACTGGATTGTTATTTAACTATGTCTAGATTATTCTGCAACAGGATTATTCACTAACTCTGGTTAGATTATTCTGCAACAAGATTATTCTGTGACTGGATTGTTATTTAACTATGTCTAGATTATTCTGCAACTAGATTATTCAGTAAATCTGGTTAGATTATTCTGCAACGAGATTATATCTTGACTTGATGATTTTGCATTCATGATATTCTGTGACTCTGTCTTGATTATAATTTGAATTGACTACTCTCTAACTAGATTATTCTTGGGCTAGATAGATAGAATGTGTTACTCTATTGTAGTATTCTGCAAGGTCTATTAATCTCATAACGACTGGATTAATCCTGGGATGTGTGTGTATGTGTGTGTGTGTGTGTGTGTGTGTGTGTGTGTGTGTGTGTGTTCTCTGACTCAATTGTTGACATATTCATGTGTTGAATTATGGGAGAATACTCTGTGAGATTATCGGAGTGTTTTTGTTTGGTTGCTGCTGCTGAGCGGAGTTCCTGCCGTTGATCTGCAGAGTCAGAATGTGCTGAGATCACTGAAACCACTTTCCGCTGCGACTGTCGCCTCGTCAGCATCTTTCAGAGCAGGACTCCTTCCTGGTGACTCAGTGGCTTTGATCACTTACGTTCAGTGTGTGAAGTTTCCTGCAGTCTGCAAACATTTCTGTCTTCATTTCAACGATCAGTGCTTCCACTCACTGTCGATCAGTTGAATAATCTGATAAATAATCCTGAGAGTTGAAACAAATTTACCAGAAATAATCCATCCAGCCAATCAAACTAATTCATTTGTTCATAATTAATGGTCTTAAAGTTGTTCTTAAGTGATAATTGGGGCCCAATTTGTGCAAGGAATTTACCTTTAATCCTTCAGATTATTATTCTATCCCTGACTGCGGTCATTTTTGAGGGCGTGAATGTGCAAAAAGACTCATGAATCTTTGCATGGACGTCAGGTCTGGCGAAAATGTGATATTGGCATGGTTCCCGGACTCGTGCGTTACTCAAGGGCTCTATAGCGCCCCCTAAGGTGAAAACAGTGGCACCGAATTTCCCTGAAACTTGATGTTACAGACCAAGACGAATAAAACAAGTTGACAGTAACCATGGCCTCAATGCAACAGGAAGTCGGGCATTTTGAATTTTGGGCAATTTGCACCCGACGTAAATGAGCAAATTCGTCCAATTTGTACGAGACACATCAAAGGTGAAATGTTGTCGAAAAGGTTTTGCAGATTCAAAACGGCGTGGCCCCGGCAACCCTTGGTGTTTTGGCAAATTTTGACCAACCCTGAATGATTCACTGTAACATATTCAGAATAGTAGAAAGAGGGATTTCGTTCGTCGTCTTGAGAAGACGATATCTAGGGATTAGATAAATGTACGATAATCCCATTAATCCGCATAATTTTTTTGTTTCAAGCCGTGAAGCGTCAAACGTGCGTTGATGTTGTTTCAGCTCACTATGGTCGATATGATCATCTACGGATCGCTCAAAGCTGCCAACTGTTACGCCCTCCGCTGGTCCAGAGTCCTGCGCCCGCTCCTATTGGTCAACGTCACAGAGGGACGGCAGGTAACGATCCGCCCCCAACAACCCCCCCCCCCCACCAGGCAGTATGTGGTCGTCGTGGGCTTGTTCCTGCAGTTACCTGCTTTATAAGGAACGTTTGTTTGTTTGTCAGCTCCGCCGAGCCTTCAGAAGCATCCGGAACGCTCTTCCTCAGATCTTCTACGTCTTCCTGCTCTTCATGTTCAGTGTCCTCATGTTCTCCCTCATGGCTCTGAAGCTTCTGGGGAAACGGTGAGTCACACGTTCTCTGTGATGCATTTGTTCTGACGTGTGAAACATCCTGTTTGTCCTCGTCTGTTTGAATACAATAGTTATGGAGCTTTTTCCACTTTAATGTTCTAGCACCACTCAGCTCGAGTACTCGTTTTTTTGTTTTTTTCGCTTTTCCATGAGTGATCGTACCTGGTAACAGTTTTTTTTAGTTCTCACTCTGACGCGGTTCCAAGCGGACTGAGCCGATACTAAAATGTGACGTCAACAGACTGAAGGTCACTGATTGGTCAGAGAGTTTTGTCACTGAAGAGTCATGAGCCTACATATAATTCCAAAATCTATTTATAATCCCAAAATCTACTTGTAGTTCAAAAATCTTTTTATAATCCCAAAATATTTTCATAATCCCAAAATGTATTTATAATCCCAAAATATTTGTATAATTCCAAAATCTGCTTATAGTTCCAAATTCTATTTTATAATACACAATCTATTTATAATCCCAAAATCTATAATTCCAAAATCTCTTATAATCCCAAAATCTACTTACAGTATAGTTCAAAAATCTATTTATAATTTAGAATTCTACTTATAATCCCAAAATGGATTTATAATTCCAAATCCCACTGATTGTTCCGAGAGTGTCGTCACTGAAGAGTCATGAGCGCAACGTCCAACACGAGAATCAAAGCCAACTATGTCCAACTGTAGATTAAAGATAAAAAGACTTAAAAATCCCTGAAAACATTAACGTTAATCTGCAACATTTAGCAAAGGAAATGTCTAAAATGTTGATATTTAACAGAGGAGTCTGGTGTATTTAGTGACAGCACTGCTGAAAGCCGGCAATCGTGAGCCCAATCATGACCACATTCAGTGGTATTTCAAGTCAGTGACTCCGCTCATGCAGGAAGTACTGAACCATTCTGTGAACAAATCTTTTTTTAAATCCACTGATTCTAATGATTCAGTTTCACCCAAAACAAGTGTACAACAAGTCACTAGTTTGTGTGTTTGTGTCGCGTAGAAAACCACATTACATCAGTTTCACACAGCCATGCTGTGATGACTCCGCCCGTGTTGAGGAGGAGGAGGAGGAGGAGCTATGAAGTCATGGAAAACGACACGACTGATTCCAAACTAAACCGAGTCGAGTCGAGCTAGAACTGTACAGTGGAAAAGTGCCATTACTCCAAGCACGATGAGTGTGAGGTGTGTGTTTTGTCTGCAGAGGCCTGACGACCATTAACGGCGCTCCGTACTTCACCAACTACCTGGAGATTGTGTTTGACCTGTACGTCCTCGTCACCACGGCCAACAGCCCCGACGTCATGTAAGACACTTGACCCCCTGACCCCACTGTCACCACACAAACACTGCTACGTTTACCTTTTAATAAGCCTTTTATTTGTCTAATTTGTTTTACAGTAAATCATTGGTCATTTCTAGACTGAGGAGAAGACTTTAATTAAATTAAAGAATCAAAGAATTCAATATTTTATTGAAGTTTGCAGGCGATAGGAAGACAAGGGTCCCAAAGTGACACCAAACCATCGAGATCTCCCCTGGTGGCGGTGTATGAGCGTTGCACTCCTAATAAAAAGTAGACGTCAAATAAATAGTTCCAAAAAAGGTTGTTTTTAGGTTGTCCTTTTCACACTGTGGTTTGTTCAAGTGAAGAAGAAGCAGAAGGAGGAAGCTCCTTAGTTACACAGAAAAGAAGAAGGAAGTAACCGTCCTGAACTCCCGCTCAGTGTTTTATGTTCTGCTTCTCGTCGGCAGGATGCCGGCGTACAACTCCAGCTTCTTCTTCGCCATCTTCTTCATCGTGTACATCCTCATCAACACCTACATCTTCATGTCCGTCTTCTTGGCCGTTGTCTACAACAACTACAAAAAATACCTGAAGGTTTGAGCGAAAAACTGAACGAAAAACGCATTTTACCTCACATGGTTTTTGTTCGGAAACAAACGACTGATTAAAACTTTAAACTTTTAGTTGATCAGGAGCAAGATTTAGCTAATGTTAGCAGCTAATTCTTGCCTTTACAAGCCTAAAGTAGCCCAGGTTTATTTGTGAACGGGTGTTTTAAAATAGTAAGGACAGATAACACAGCAAATGTAATAAGTTTTTTTTCCAAAAGCAAATTAAAGAATTAATTTATATGACAAAATACTAATAAAGTACTATTTACAAAAACATTTTTGGACTTATAAACATGGTAAACACGACCCCTATCTAGCTAACTTTTATCTAATGTTAGCATCATGATATTAGTTAAGTATCATTTGTCCTAACTTATTTGTACCTTTACTAGCTAAATTCAGAAAGTTAATCTGACATTAACAGCATTTCATTATCACTACATTTTTCGTATAACGTTGGCAACATGATTTTACCTTTACAAGTGTAGTTAACTATGTTAGCAACATGCAATTCCCTTTATGAATTAAGTTCAGAACGTTAATCTTGAAGTTCGCTAAGGTCTAGCTGATGTTAGCAACATGATTTTACCGTTACAAGTCAAGTTAGTTAGCTAAATTAAGAAAGTTAATCTAACATTAGCAACATATCATTACTTATACAAGCTGAGTTAGCTGCGGTTTATAACAAGTTAGCAAAATATTACTAGCATTACATCCTTGGTCATGTTAGCTAAGTCAGAGCTAACAACCAGATCTGACCTGAGACAATTTTCTTCCTCTAACTGTTTTTTTCTCTTCTTATGGAAGAGTATTAAAGCCACATGTAAATTAAATAAAATAAATGTTTTTGAAAGAAAATAAAAACACAAAACAAAAAAAAAAAACATCTTGAATTCTGAGATTAAAGTCTGGGAAAAAGGCAGAATTGAGTGAAAAAAAGTCAGATTCCTGACTTTAATCTCAGAATTCAAGCTGTTTTTTTTGTCTCTCAAATTTTAAATTTTTTAAATACTCTTCCGTATCTTCCTCAGCTCAAATGTCTTCATTTAGATTGAGGTCATAAATGTGTTTCATCATTTTTGTTCCGTTTGTGAAGCTGTGATCATCAAAATGTGTGCAAGCGTCTGTTTGTGTCACCAAACTCTTGACGGTGACTCTTACTCGTGTCAACAGGAGGAGATACGGCAGCTGGTGAGGGCCAAGAGGCACAAAATGGTGCGAGCGTTCGCCGTCCTGCAGGAGCGCAGGGAGGAGGGCGGCGAACCGGTGGTGACCCAGGCCAACTGGAACCAAGTGGTCCGACTGGTGCGGTCCGACATCAGCAACGCCCACAGGGAGTTGCTGTGGAGCGTCTGCGACGACAAGAACCAGGGCTTCATCGGTGCGTCTCACAAACAAACAAACACTCTACCTTTTCTTGCCTTCTTCTTCTCTGCTGAGCTCCCCCTACAGTTTCGGAGTACATTTTTTAACCACATCAAACTTTAGCCTCACTCTGTAATGTTTGGTGATTTGCACTTCAGGGCTACCGTAAAAACTAATTATTGTCTTAGTCCGACTATAATCAGACAGTTAACATGCTGAGGAAGTGTTAATTTGATGGCTAACAGCGCTGCATCGGCAAAGTCGCGGCCAGCAGCGATGCTAGCTAGCCTTCTAGCTAGGCATTAGCTCACAGAGCGGTAAAGGGCATGAAAACATCATGTCAATTCTGTGCGATACTGACAGGTAAAGTGGCGTTTGTCCAGCTCGCTGATCTCCTGAACATCGAGGTCATCACATTGAAGACTAGGCCACACCCACTTCAGCGCTTGTGCCCTGCCTTCTACCTGTCGGCCCCGAGCCGCCTGCTCTGTCGCATGGTCCAACACCGGTGAGACAGTTTCATTTGTCGTTTAATTTTAGTCAATCTGCACCCTTATTTCAATCATTCTGAGCTTTGAATTTGCTTCGCGGTTGACCGTCAGGGCGTTTGTGATCGTGTACGACCTCATCATCCTGGTCAACGCCGTCTTCATCGGACTGGATGAGGAGAATCCGATGATCGCGAACTCCGAGTGGGTTTTTCTGGCTCTATACCTGATAGAGATCCTGCTGAAGCTCTACGTGTTCGAGCCCCGCGGTTTCTTCTCCAGACACAGCTTCTGGAACTGGTGAGGACGCCGTCTTTTAATAATGACGTAAAGTTGTGTTTTATTTTATTTGAACAAAATATCTTTACAGGGTGAAAACATGGCAACTTTATTCAATTCAAAACACATTTCAACAAGTTTTATAATTTCTATTGATGCACATGGTGCGTTCCACTTGTTCCACAAGAAGGTCATCAATGTGAACTCAGATTTTCATTCCAAATTGGCTGCCAGTTTTTATCTGTAGACATGATGGTAAACTGTGAGTGTGGCGAAGAAGAAAAGTGGCGAAGAAGAAAAGTCCGAAAAAAAAAGAATTCTGATGAAAAAGTCAAAATTCTCAAAAGCTGAAAAGTCCCTGAGGAAAAAAATCAGAAATGTGACAGTAAAGTGCCTGAGAAAAAGGTCAGAAAAATGAGAATTCTGAAATTCTGAGATTCTGATAGAAACATAATTCTGATTAGAAAGTCAAAATTATGGGATTAAAGTCTAAGATTAATGTCAGAATTTTGAGTGTGAAAAAGGTCAGAAATCTGAGATTAAAGTCAGAATTCTGAGAAAAAAATATTCGGAGAAAAAAATATTCTGAATATTCTTTGTTTTCTACAATTGTTTGCTGTTTCCAGGTTTGACACCATCATCGTTGTATCCGCCCTCATCGCTACGATCGTCAACTCCACGCTGAAATCCTGTGAGTGTTGGTGGTTTTATTAGAAACTGGATTTTCCTGTCTGAGGAACTGTCTTTATGAAGAGTTGAAAACTGAAAACGTGTGATGAAAAATTCACACCTGCTTGATGTTCATGCTCAGATAAATCCAGGTTTGCAAAGGGGATTCCTTTTAAATTTCCAGAAAGGTTCGCATGGGAACTTTAGTTTGGGAATTTTGGAACTTTCCATGGGGATTAATGGAAAACCTTGAATCAATGAAAAAGAAAAATATCGTGCCGGGGAAGTTGAGTTCTTCATCGTCATTCGTGTCCTGTTGCAGCGGGCGGTTACACCAGCCGGCAGATCCTGGACATCGTCTTCATCCTGCGAGTCCTCAGACTGATCCGGGTCGTGGACAGCATCAAGAGGTTTGAGCAATTTTCACCCCCATTCAATGACTTTCAATGACTGTCAATGGCGAAAAGTCCAACGTTGCTGTGATAGCACCACCATGTGGCTGATGATTGATGTGCTATGACGGAATCTTTGTAGAGAAGAAAAAACAATTATTCTAAACTCAACAGGAAGTCGGCAATTTTTAATGTCGCGTCCACGTTGGCGATTTGCGCGTTTTCCGTAAATGAACAAACTCGTCTGAGTGCGTTAATCGGACCGACATAAAAGCCAAGAAAAACAAAAACATTGTACCAGACAATCAAGGATAACATTTTCATCACACAGCGATTGCAGTTTCAAAAGGGCGTGGCCGCGACAAAGTCAAAACAGGAAGTGCGAAGTAACTTCGCGGACATTTAGCGATCGGTGCGAAACGCCATGCGCAAGACAAGAGACCTGCCGCGAACACGTCTGCGCTTCCAATGAACAATAAGTCAAATGCACAGTGCCACCTGCTGGCAGGAAGGCTGCTGCGAGGGTTCACACAATTAGTGTGATTTAGTTTTTCCTATTTTACGAGTTCACCAATATTGTTTGGGGGTTTTTTTATCGGTGAGATTTGGGACTGCACGTAATGGTTTTGTGATTTATTTTGACCTGGGGTTTTATTAACCATGACGACCTGTCGTCTCTGTGGAAGGTTTCGTACGATCATCAACACCCTGATCAGGATTGGTCCAGCAATCCTCACGTTTGGACAACTCATCATTGTAAGTTTCTGACACACGCAAGGTCCTTTTAGTGTTTAGTTTCCACCAGGAAACCTGGAAGACTTTAAAGCCAAGTGTGTGACTCACGGACGGGTTCTGCTCCCCAGGTCGTGTACTACGTGTTTGCCATGGTGGGGATGGAGCTGTTCAAAAACAAGGTGAGGTTTTTCGAAGACCCCAGTGACCCGGCGGCGGCGAACTGCGGAAACGCTCTCCTGACGGGAACGACCTTCGCTCAGCTCCACTACTGCAAGAACAACTTCAACAACGTGGTCTCCTCCTTCATCCTGCTGGTGGAGCTCACTGTGGTCAACCAGTGGCACGATATCCTTGACCTGAATCTGAACGCACCTCGCACACGGTGCCGCGTCACCAAACGTCCGCCCAACACAGTTCAGACTCGGCTGTCAATCAAAACGGCGCCGCAGATGTTTTAGCTTCACTTTTAATGTCGTCCAGTGTTCATGAAAATGTACATGTTTCAGATTACGTCAGATTAAGTTTACGATATCTTAAGAACATGTTCACGTCTTTATGTTACACAGACTTTTCTAACAGGAAACCGAAGTTTGTAAACCGCTCACTCTCCCGCACCAAAGTCCGTAGAGAAAATCAGTGATTTTAGCTTGCGGGGACACAGGAGCTGCTGGTCTTCTGCTGCCTCTTGTGGTCACTTTGTGTCACTGAGGTCAATCTGAACAAAGGATTTTAAATTCTGAATTGAGCCGTGGATCAACTGTGCTGTGATGTTAAAATCACTGATTTTCTCCACATGTTTTAGTTGATTAGTTCATAGAATAGAATAGAATAGAATAGAATAGAAATACTTTATTCATCCCCAAGGGGAAATTGTTTTAACAAAGCATGTTCATGTACAAATGAAAGCTGAATGTGATTGGCTGAAGAGATTCAGATGATTCAGGGTCGTGTTGAACCTTAACGCGTCTCCACTGCTCAGCAGCGGCTTCGCCATCGTCACCCACATGTCGGCCAGGATCTTCTTCGTCTTCTTTCACATCATCGTCGTCATTGTCATCATCAAGTAAGACCATTAAGGTTCATCATCTTCTTCTTCTTCTTCTGTAAAACTAAAATAATCAGCTCCGCCTACTCTGTCATGCTCTATTACCTCATACAGACGTATGTAATGTGCATTTTTCCTTCTGTCAGCATCTTTGTAGCGTTTGTCCTTGAGGCGTTCTTCGTCGAGTACTCGGTGGATAAAAGCGACCTGCAGACGTCTCTGGAGAAGAAGATCGAGGAACTGGAGCTGGCTGTGGAACAGTATGTCACCATGACAACCCCACACACGTCAGGGGCAGTTACGGTTGTTTCTGACGGGTTTTTGTACGAGGAGAACAAGGCGTCACATCTGCAGTTGACTGCACTCTGCAGGAGAGAACCTGAAGTTTGTAAACCGCTCGCTCTCCCAAACCAAACCCCATAGAAAAAATCAGTGATTTTAACACCACAAAATCCTTTGCTCAGATTTACCTCAGTGACACTAAGTGACCACACGAGGCAGCAGTAGACCAGCAGCTCCCGTGTCCTCATGAGCTAAAATCTTTACATTTCACTGGATTTTGGTGTGGGAGACAAATGTTAAGATAGTACAGTATATCATTGACTTGAGCTGACTTGGTTTTTATTTTATTTCCATTTTAATTTATCTATTGAGCATATTTCTTCCTCTCCTCGCCTGAACTGTTCCTTTTTTAAGTGTCCACGTTTGTCGTTTTGTCGCACACAGGGAGAATTTGCAGGACAACCTGGTCGACGCCATGGAAACCATTGACAACGATCTGGGAGCTGACCAATCGCCGCGAGAGAAAAAACCCAGCCTGATGTTTAAAATTGCCTCAAAACGTAAGGAAGACGAAATTGGACGAAAACTCGCAAATACGAGATAAATATGCAGGTTAGCGGTGCGTTCCGGTTTTAGTTGCAAGTTGCAGTTTCTATCTCGGAAAGTCAGAGAAACTTCACAAACAGATGGCTGCAACTCGCACAAACACTGCGACTTTTACCGCTAATTGCACTTCTGTTGTATTTTTGTTTTACCTTAAATCATTCGTACACGTAGTGTTTTGCGTCATTTTTATCTGTTTGCGCAAAAGCAATAATTGGAGCTAAGCTAGCAGCTTGGGGAAAACTGTAATTCGCTACCATAAGTTAACAAGCTCACAATAGCAAAGCTAATCTAAGTTTAGCATGCTAGCCTGCTCGTTTAAACACAAGCTAGTACTGAATATATAAAAAGTGTGACCTGGTGATGGCGCTAGTTGACCTTTTCACACAGACTAACTGAGCCACATTAGTTAATGTGGCTAAAGCCACGAGCTATCGTACAAACCCCGCTACATTTACCACTAATTGCATGTCTGTCGAACTAGTTTCACCTTAAATCAGTCGTACACATAGAAATGTTACATTTTTTATCCTCAGAAATATTGCTCAAATGCTTGCTATTGACTGGTATTGCTAACGACGGCACTTGTTAGCCCCCGATATATTTGCTTCTTGTTTTTTCCCTTCTTCTCAACTGGAACGTGGTCAACTTGGAGGTGACGTCACTTCCAGTTCCGATATAAAAGGAACGCACCATAAGAATATACTATTAAAGGCTTTTTTTTGAAAATCTGCCGATCGCTAACCTTGGATAAATCGCACTTCATTCTGAATTCCTTTTTTTTGTCGCAGGATATCGTACGGTGGACGCCTTGTTGCAGCGGATGTTCGAGGCCGATCTCGACCCCGACGATTTCGCAGAGAACGAAGACCCCAACGCACAGACCGACGGGAACTTTGCAAACCCGACGTTCAGCTCCGTATAAACACGACTGTACAAATGTAAATGAAGGGAACTGGATCAGTGGCACGGATCTGGATTCAGTCCCAGTGTGAAGGCGCCCCGAAATCCGAGTCATGTTGTATTTTTATATATATTTGTGTCCTGTCACTCTCGACGCAACAAATCTGTATTTTCTCATAAAGAATATTTACACTGAAGTTTTCTTTTTGCATTTTTTTTGTTTTCACGTGCAAAATGATGATGATGATACACATATATATATATATATATATATACATATATGTATATATATATACATATATATATATATATATGTATGTATAAACTAACTAATACAACGTGCATCAATGTGAGCAGAGCAGACTCCTTGTCAGCAGGGGGCGGTGTAGAGCTGCAGCTCCAACATGGAGGCACAGAGTAACTGTGTGTGTGTGTGTGTGGTGCTGATGCTGCTGCTGTAGAGATGGAGCACAGGGAGCGGATCCTCCTGTCCGGGTCTTTGTCGTCAGGACGGAAAACAACAGTCAGGTAAGAAAAACAAACACAACAAACAAACAAGGAAATGGCGCGTGAAGCGACCGCATCAAAGCGACGTGATGCTAGAAGGTGTGTGTGTGTGTGCGCGCGCGCGTGCGTGCGTGTGTGTCCTTCATACTGATTGTGTTTTGTTAACAAAATAAAAGCCTCCCCGCTGCTGCTGCTGGTGTGTTGTCTGAACCCGTGACAACATGAAGACAACAACACAACAGCAACAACAACACAAGTAAAACAGTGTCAAAGGCCCGACGGTTGATGGAGAGGATGAGGCGTTCACGTGCTGCCTCGAGGGTGGGACAGAGCAGCATCCCGAAATGACGAAGTCACCGTCAAGTTAGAAATGATTCATACCGCCAACTACATCCGGTCAGTATTTTCAAAATAAAAAACCCCACACCATATAAATACATAATATTTGCAGCACCCTCGATCTCGGTTTCCTGGGGGCGTGGCTTCCGTCTACATCGGAACTGGGAGTGACGTCTCCCCTTTCCAGTAGCGAAGTTGGGGGAAAAAAACACATATCTCGGGTTAGCCATTGTTCAACGCGTTGTTCTACACACACAGATGACTTAAATATCGATATTGTCACAATATTTAAGTTACGATATAGTAGTATCACTATACAGTACTATCACGATTTTTAAATCACAATATTTCACGACACGATAGTGTAACAATATGATACTGTCACAATATGATACTATCAGGATATTTAAGTCACAATATGATAGTATCACGATATTTAAGCTCAATATATTATCACTAAATTTAAGTCACGATACAACATTGTCACAATACTTAAGTCACAATATTTAAGTTACAATACGATAGTATCACGATATTTAAATTACAATATAAAAGTATCACGATTTTTAAGCCCGATATAGTATCACCCATATTAAGTCATGATTCTATATTATCACACTACTTAAGTTTTGATATTTTAATCACAATACAATATTAACACCCTATTTAAGTCATAATGCAATATTATTATGATATTTAAGTCGCGATGTTATCACGATACTTTGTTCATGATATATCATTACTGTATTTAAGACACGATATTTAAGTCACGAGACAATATATCGTATATTATTTAAGTCAAGATATGATATTATCATGATATTGCGTTGTACTGAGTATTTGCATATTCATATATTGCGACATACTCACACAACGGCTCTGGGAACCATCTAGTGGACTAAAATGTCATTGATTTTTTATGCTAATCCACAAAAAATTTCTTGTTTATTTGTTACATTAGTTAAAAAAATGCTAAAACATATGTGTGTGTTATCACAGGGAACCTCACGATACGATACGCAATACATGGTCCACGATACTGATAATATTGCAATACAACAATTCTGTGATAATCAATGTAATGTAACACAATCAAACAGCGATACACCACTACATTCAAGATTCTTTATTGTCATTCCAACACACATTAGAACATGAGGTTCGAAATTCCAATACAATACACATACATATACAGTATATCCGTCTAAGTGAAGATAACGAAACGTTGGAACGTGGATATTTTTCTGGCAATATTATGACTTTTATTCTCTTAATATTACGATTTATTCTCGAAAGATTGGCCTTGATACTCCGTCGTAGCTAAAAAAAAAAATTGTTAGAACCCCTTTGCTGAAGCAGGACTTTTATTTTGAAGTCGTTCACCGGATGTTGTGGCGGTACATTAACGGAAGCTTGACTGTGGTGGAGTCAGAGCTGCAGTGCGGACAAACGGGCTGGACTCGCCGGAGAACCTGACACCACAAGCCCGCCTCTGAGCAGCCGACTCCAGCCTCTGTCTGGATCTGCTGGATCTGCTGGACCCGGTTTAGCTGGAGGAGGGGCACCACAAGTCCGTTTCATCATCATCATCATCATCATCATCCTCCTCCTTGCAGCACCTGCAGCCGCGGAGACCCGGAGGAGGAGCCGGGGTGGACCCGGGCTGCTGCAGCGCCTCTTGGAGCACGGATTTTTAAACCCTCCGTGGTCCTGCAGCGGCTCCAAATCCGGACCGACCCGGGTAATTTTGACTGTGCGGGATTATCGCAGATGGTGGTGTAGCTGTGCGGGAGTGTGAGGCCCAAACCCCGGCCCTCCACCCTGTGGTTCAGCGGTACAGTGGGTTTTCTGGACCAGGACGTTTTGTGTGAGATTAAAATCCCAGATGAAGAAAATTCCCAAAAGGCGGAAAAGGAGCGGACGGTGCGCCAGGTAAGACCTAATCCGGACTAGACCCGTGTGTGTGTGTGTGTGTGTGTGTGTCCTGCAGTGATACTGTTATAATGTACTGATCCGGATCAAAGGCGGGTCCTCAGCAGAGAAAAAGCCCGCACTCAGACCCGGATCATTGTCTTTAATCATGTTTCTTCTTATTATTCTTTCTTCTTATTTTTCTTATTATTGTTAACCCGGGTCAGTCCGGGCCAGATTGATTTATTTATTGATCAGCAGGATGTGATGGTGCGCTTGCGCAGAGAGCCTCCATGACTGTGCACTGCAGAGAGGAGTGATGCAGACAGGAGGGGGAGGGGGGAGGGGGACCGGAAGTGTGTCTTTATTTTATTTATTTATTTACTTGTTTATATATATATATGTGTTAAAATGTATCTTTAAACTAATTATATATGCATATACAAATTATATCAATTATAATACACACATATATACGTATGTTTATGTATATATTCTATACATATATATAGAGACACACGTATACAACATTAAAACAGCAAATCAAATTCAATTCAAGCAAATGCTTTGAACAAAATGAAGAAACATTTCTATTATTTATCATCTGTTTTTTTATTCATTTTATATTGGTATTTATTTTTAATATTTAATTATTATTATTATATTTTACAGAACAAGAAATATATTTATTTATTTTTAAAAATGCAAATGTTGCAGCCAGAAAAAAGACTGAATTGTGATTTTTGTCTGTTGAAGGCGAATCAACAGATTCAGATGTTTAAAATAACAAATAATAATAATAATAATAATGATGAAGTTTAAGTGTTTAAGGATAAATATTTACAGATAATTTACAGATAAAAAGCAGCATTTTCCTGATTTAAGCCTGAATTGTATTGTGTTTCTCTTTTGTTTTACACATATATTCCATATTTGTGAATCTGAGGAGTCTGTGTTTATTATTTTGACATTTTCTGACATTTGCTGCTGATGGTGAAGTTTGACATGTTTTAAATATAAACGTGTAACTGGCTGATATTTGATTTATTGATCTGGTTTTTCGCAGCTGTCGTGTTTTTTTCAATGTGAAAAACCATGCATTTTATTTTTATTTATTTTTTATTGTTTAAAGTTTTCCTTTTGCTTTTATTTGTAAATGTAAACATTACCTTTAAATATTAACAACCATTAAGGAAATCTAAATTGTTTATCGGTTCCAAATATGACAGTGGTCGACGCCTATTCATTAACCAAAACTAGCGCTCTGGTCAAATTAATCAATAACTTAACTTTTTATTTATGTTATTTTAAAATATAAACAGTTGGTTTGTTTTTACGTGAAATGGTTTCGGGAGTCTTTTAGGAGTTTTGGGAATTTAAGAAACCTAGTAAATTTCATTACTGGGAGTCGAGGTGTGTTTTGCTTGTTATTGGTATTGGCATTTTATTGTAATGATCATTGATGTTATATTTTAATTCTATGTCGGAGTTTGTCTAATGCAAAAATTGTTTATCAGTTCTAAATATGGCTTACCTTCCTCATTTATATGTAATTATAATATCAATATCGGTCCACCCTCCAAAACCCACTTTTTAACGGTCAAACTATTGGGAGATTTTTGTCAAATTAATCAATAACTTCATTTTTATTTACGTTATTTAAAAACATATACACAGTTTTTTTTACGTGAAATGATTTTGGGAGTTCTCTTCTTTGTGATGCATTCAAGAAACCTATTAAATGTTGACCAAAATCTGTTATTTTGCAGTACTGGCAATTTGTTGTAACGATCATTGATGTTATATTTTAAATTCATGAGACGTTTAATTGAAAACTTACGACACTTTTTGTTAAACTTCTACTTTGTTTTTATTTGTGAATGTAAACATGTAACTACAACACCAGGGTTCCCAAAACCTACTTTTTAAATTTGGGAAACTATTGTGACTCAAATTACAATAGAGATTGTGAGAAGAGCAAAATCATGTTATTTAAAAATATATATACAGATTTTTACAAGAAAAGTTTTTGGGAGTTTGGAAATCACTGCCTTCTTGGTGATGCATTCAGGAAACCTTGTAAATTTCATGACTGGGGTCGACCAATATTGATATTGGGATTTTATTGTAACTATCACCGATGTTATACTTAAGTTTATAAGACGTGTTCTTCTTGGTAAATAAAGGTTCTCCTTTGTTTGTCAGGTGTGTCGGAGTGATAATCGGTTTCGGTATCGGTCGACCCCTCGTCATTAACCAAGAAACAGCGTTTCCCATACCCACTTTTTAAATATGGGCAAACTATTGTGAGATTTTTGTCAAATGAATTTATTTTTATTCATGTTACTAAAACATATACATAGTTTTAACTCAAAAATGTATTTTGGGAACTTCTTGGGTTTCAAGAAACCCGGTAAATTTAATTCACTGGGGGTTGACCAAAATCAAGAGTTTTGTCCAACTGAGTTTTTATTTATGTTGTTTTCACTTTAACAGTTTTTAAAGTGAAAATTCAACACATTAAGCACCCAAAAAATGCAAATTTAGTGACGCGTTCAGGTATAATTTCATTAGTGTCGCTGAATCGGCCGTCACATGTAAAAGGTTTGTGTACTTCCTGTGTGAGGATCTGAGGGTGTTGTCGGCGCAGCCCTCCCGATGCTCCGCCCCTCACCTCTCCTCTCCTCTCTGTCCGGGTCGGCTAACCTTCCCTCCTTTCCTCCCTCCGTCGCCCCCTCCTGGTTAACTGTGCCCTCTGTTCTGGCTTGTAGGCTAACACAGGAACAGGAAGGGTTTTTTCCCGCTCAGGATTTGTTGTAAGCCGTCAGGTTTTCCGGGAGCTCAGAACTATGGTGAGCTCTGACCTTTGACCTTCATCAGGTCAAAGCTGGAATGATGATGATGATGATGATGCAAACCTGGCTTTTTGGCAGAGCACCTTCACCCCCCACACCCCTTTTCCCCGCCCACCCTCCTCCTCCTCCTCCTCTCCACTAGGGAACAGAGTGGTTAGATAGATGTGTAGGAGGAAGAAGAAAATGAGGAAGAGGAGCAGACTGCGGTTTTAAGGGCGGAATAGCAGAGAGAGAGAGAGAGAGAGGTGTTGTTTGACTGTGATCTGCTGCTGAGACATTTTTAACACATCACGACTCTGTTGCTGCTGCTGGAACCACGCAGTTTTTCTCTCTCTGCTGCCGCTCGTCTCACACGACAGTCACGTTGACACTGTGGCGATTTCACAACGTGACGTCTCGCGGTTCCAAAAAGTGGGATGGAACGGAAATAAATGGGAACAAAGTGGAAAATGTCAGCCCTGCGTTCACGCTCACTCTCCCCACACCAAAGTCCATAGAGAAAATCAGTCATTTTAGCTCGTGGGGACACAGGAGCTGCTGGTCTACTGCTTCCTCGTGTGGACATTTTGTGTCACTGAGGTGAATCTGAACAAAGGATTACAGCAAAATTGACTAAATAAGACATTTGAACTTAGTGATGGAGGCAGCGGTGGAATTTTCGTAGATTTTCTCTATGGGGTTTGGTGTGGGAGAGTGAGCGGTTTAACAAACTTCAGTTTCCTGTTGGAAAAGTGAAATACATCATTTTGCATGACAAAGCTAAATGTTTATATTTGTATATGACATAGTTTCTTTAAATGATTAATGTTAATTCTCATTCATTCCTATGGAAAGTTTCCAATTTGGAATATTTGCAAAATTCCCAAACTGGAGTTCATGTGGCCACAAATGAGCCTTCATGATCAGCCTTTATCATGACTTATACTGTGATTTGGCTCGAGAAGATAGGTTTTTAATGACGCCGCCTACAGCCATTTCAAGGCATTTTGACGACATCATTGTCCCATGAATTAACAGCCCACAACATGACTCAGCAAAAAAAAATGTTGTGAGACATTTTCACAGCAATGCATACGATATATACATAGGATTTATAATATTAGATTTTACATTTTGTTCCCTCCTTTATCTGATCCTGTGATTTTGAACAGTATTGGACTGATACAGGATATCAGTCGTAAAAAAAAAAAAACCCATGGCTGTCAGCACAGACACAGGGATTAAAAAAACTTAATAAAAGACTTGTAATAATGTAATAAGATGTGTAATAAATTATACGTCAGTCGGAGTCTAGAATGAGCTCACTGCCTTTCTGTCGCGTTCCTTCTCCCTAAACCAAACTCCATAATCAGTGATTTTAACATCACAGCACACAGGAGTTGTTGATCCACTGCTGCCTCCATCAGTAGCTGCTAATGTGTTATTTTGTCACTTCGGTGTTTGAAATCCTTTGTTCAGATGTACCGCAGTGACCCAAAGTGGCCTCATGGGGCAGCAGTAGACCAGCAGCTCCTCTGTCCCCGCCAGCTAAAGTCACTGATTTTCTCTCTGGAGTTTGGTGTGGGAGAGTGAGCGGTTAACAGTGAGATAAAGACGTGAACGTGTTCTTAAGATGTTGTAGACGTGAGTTGAGTCAATACAGTACAAAAATACTCAATGTGTTCCAAGAACGACTTGGAATACACGACTTTACCGCCATAATGTACGTTTCTTTACGTTTCATAATGTTACGTCTGTAACATTTTGTATTACATTTATTGAGTCGTAACGCGGTTGCTGTTGTGTGAGATTGACGCAGTGCATTCTGGGGGAAACTCTGTGGCTCCGCCCTCTGCAGTGACCGGCGTCTCAGCAGTAGGTTTCACTGCAGGGTTATGTCAGCTGCTGCTGCTGCTGCTGCTGCTGATGATGATGATGATGATGGTGGTGATGATGATGATGATGATGATGATGGTGGTGGTTGTTACCAAGACTGTACCACTGCAGGTGCAGCGACGCCTCTGCTGGACTCTCGCTGTATCTGCAGTCGGCCTGAGCTCTGCATGCACTGGTGGCGGCCCGTGGCATTGCATGCACAATCGCATGTTTTGGGAGCGACATGCATCACTGTCAACTTAAACTCCACCCACCACACACACCCCCGAATCCACCACCACCAGAACCTGAAAACCATTCATGTCAGCTTCACTATAGGAGAGCGCAGAAAGGTTCAGAGGTCAGGTCAGGTCATGTGATCACAGAGCGAGAAAAAACACCTGTTGTTTATTGAACAAGAGCTACAGCAATTTAAAGTTGTGTTTCCAACAAATATGGAGGGTTGTTTTTTTACGCAAATATTTGTGTTTACCTTACCGTGGACGAGCTAGTAGCACAAATTCGCGTAACTAACAGACTTCTCTCCTGGGGCTAATGCTAGAGCTAACTAAGTGTTAAACGCAAAGCTAATTTTCACATAGCTTTAGTTAGCGTAGCATAATACCGTGAATGAACAGCAAAACCAGCGACTGCTGTCTTGGGGCTAATGCTACAACCAACTACGTTCAAAGTAAAGTGTGCTCACACAAAATGCAAATGCATATTTTCACTTAGCTTTAGTTAGCTTAGCATAGCAACGTGAGTAAAAAACACAACCAGCTACTACTCTCCTGGGGCTAATGCTAGAGCTAACTATGTTCTTCTATAAAATGTGTTTGCACTAAATGCAAAGTAAATTTTCACATAGCCTTAGTTAGCGTAGCATAGCAACATGAGTAAACAGCAAAATCAGCGACTGCTCTCCTGGGGCTAAAGCTAGAGCTAATTACATTCACAGTAAAGTGTGTTTGCACAAAATGCAAGGCAAATACATAGCACATAGCATTAATTAGCTTGGCATTTGCTTATCAAATGGATAATTTGTGCATAGAGCAATGTTAATGCCAAAGTTTTTAAATGAGCTGTGTTGGAGCTAACAGCTAACAAGGCTAGGCTAGCTCCCCACCTCCCCCCCGTCCCCCTTTTCTCCCCCACCTGTTTCCAGTCCTAAAGCTAAACTAAGCTACGCTAATCATCGCAGATGTGAGGCTCAGTGTCGTCTTGAGCCTCATCATCTGGAGATGAATGTGTTTCCCTAAACTGATTGAACTGGTCCTTTAATTTTGACGCGTTAAAGGTTTTTCTTTTTCCAACTCTGTTCAGTGTGATGTCATCATGTCGTTACGTTCTCCCGAGCCACGCCCCCACCCCCTTTATGGTTGTTAGCGCTGGCGGTTGACGGCAGGAGCAGCAGCAGCGGTGAGGACGAGAGCGACATGATATTACTGCAAATACCATCACACACCGCCAAAACCCTGACTCCTCCCCCGTCCTCCCTCCCTCCCTCCCCCCACCGGCCTGTCGCCTGTTCCAGCTGAAGAATGGCTTCTCATGGCAGTCGGCCATCTTTATAATGCCTGTGATTATACTGATGCTGGACTGCGGTGACTTTTCCCCCTCCCAACACGCGACTGCGGTTCGATTCCCTGAATCAGCCACACAACATTGATAAAACACTAATTTCTCTTCCCTGCTTTTCCTTCTTTCCTTTCCTTTCCTTTCCTTCCTCTCAGATAAATGGCTCTTTTAAGTTTGGAGCTGCTCGTGTTCTGTCTGGCTGGCAGATGCAGTGCCTAGTGCCCAGCCTCCAGGACAACGCCAACATGAACGGGACGTCCGAGCAGGCCGACATCCTGCCGCCAAACTGCATGGTCAAAGACCGATGGAAAGTGGTGAGTTGGGGAAGACACGTTCCTTCCAGATAAACCCTCATTCATTCCAAAATCTACTTATAGTTCCAAAATCTATTTAGAATACCAAAATCTACTTTAAAAAACATTAACGTTAATCTCCAACATTTATATTTAATATCAATATTTATTTTTAATATATTTTATTTTAACAGAGGAGTCTGGTGTATTTAGAGCCAGCGATCGTGATCACAACCACGTTCAGTGGTATTTCAGTTCAGTGACTCCGCCCATGCAGGAAGTACTGAACCATTCTGTGAACAAATCTTTTTTTAAATCCACTGATTTTCACCCAAAACAGCTAAATGTGAACATGTTTTTTATTTAGTTATTTCACATATTTGCATTATACTGTGATTCATTTTTTATTAACTCAACAACAGAGTCATCTCTGCTGAGTCAGAGTGCGTGTGTGTGTGTGGTCCATGTGACCAGCAGTTAAAGGGCTGATTCATAACACAAAACAAAACCAATGAACACACACATCGGAGCTTCTTTAAAAGTTACATAATGCAGCTCATGTTTCAGCCAATCAGAGTGCAGCGTACAGGCTGCACAGCCTACAGGCTGTTTTCACTTCACTGACCAATTTACTGTTTTCACGGAACTACACACACACACACATACACAGTCATGTCTCCCTGAATTAATTGCATTTACTTTCATCAATTTATAGATTTACTGTAAATGTATCCATAATGACAGATATAAACATAAACAAGATTGTTTTTATTATTAATAGGAACCCAAGTATTGCAGTGTTTATCAGTGTTGGTGTGGGAGAGAGAGCGAGAGTCCGAACTGTCATTTTCAACCTATCCATTGCTGTTAAATTGTATATTTTGGTGAAACTGCTCTCCGTCTCCGTGTCCTAGCTGAAGAAAATCGGCGGTGGCGGGTTCGGGGAGATCTACGAGGCCTTGGACCTGCTGACGCGGGAGAACGTGGCGCTGAAGGTGGAGTCGGCCCAGCAGCCCAAACAGGTGCTGAAGATGGAGGTGGCGGTGCTGAAGAAGCTACAGGGTGAGAGTGCGCGTTCACGCCTTCTCCTTCAACCAACCATGTGATTTTATCCTCCGTAGATTGTAGTACGCCCTTCCTTCTAAGACGCTTTTCTTTCCGTCTTTTTCAGGTAAAAACCACGTCTGTAAGTTTATCGGCTGTGGGAGAAACGACAAATTCAACTATGTGGTGATGCAGCTGCAGGTGAGTCAGTGGGCAGAGGCTTTAATTGTGAAAGGTGACGTTTGCGGGTGGGTTGGGCTTGTGAAACGACGACATTAATGGAAAGGAAGGAAATGAAGCAATGTTATTTTGTGATAACGTTTTTAGAGCTGAAACAATGACTCGAGTAATGGATTATTAATCCATTACTCAATTAATCGTCAACTATTTTGATAATCGATTCATTGGTTTGAGGTTTTTTTCATAATTAAATAAAGTTTTCAGATTCTTTAGCTTCTTAAATGTGAATATTTTCTGGTTTCTTTGCTTTTTTAAAAAATAAAAGAAATCATTATTATTACATAATGAATTATTTTTGTTTTTTTGACAAAAACGAGACGTTTGAGGACATCATCATTTTCACTGATCAACATTTTGCAAGATTTTCTGACAGAATACGAGAATAATGGGATATTACAAGCATAAAGTTGCGATTTTACGAGAATAAAGTTGCGTAGTTGCAATATTACGAGAATAATGGGATATTAAAATAATGAAGTTGCAATTTTACGAGAATACATTTGCGATATTACGAGAATAAAGTTGTGTAGTTGGGATATTAATATAATGAAGTTGCGATATTACAAGAAAAAGTTGCGATATAACGAGGATAAACTTGTGATATTACGAGAATAACGGGATATTACAAGAATAAAGTTGCGATGTAACGTTAATAAAGTTGTGATATTACGAGAATAAAGTTGCAATATTGCAAGAAAAAAGCTGTGATATTACGAGAATAATCTGATATTACAAAAATAAAGTTGCGATTTTATGAGAATAACAGGATATTACAAGAATAAAGTTACGATGTAACGGTAATAAAGTTGTGATATTACGAGAATAAAGTTGCAATATTGCAAGAATAAAGTTGTGATATTACGAGAATAATCTGATATTACAAAAATAAAGTTGCGATTTTATGAGAATAACAGGATATTACAGAATAACGATATTACAAGAATTACGATGTAACGTTAATAAAGTTGTGATATTACGAGAATAAAGTTGCAATATTACGAGAATAAAAATATTAAGAAGTTATATTACAAGAAAAAGTTGCGATATTTATGAGAATAACAGGATATTACAAGAATAAAGTTACGATGTAACGTTAATAAAGTTGTGATATTACGAGAATAAAGTTGCAATATTGCAAGAATAAAGTTGTGATATTACGAGAATATATTACAAGAATAAAGTTACGATGTAACGTTAATAAAGTTGTGATATTACGAGAATAAAGTTGCAATATTGCAAGAATAAAGTTGTGATATTACGAGAATAATCTGATATTACAAAAATAAAGTTGCGATTTTATGAGAATAACAGGATATTACAAGAATAAAGTTACGATGTAACGGTAATAAAGTTGTGATATTACGAGAATAAAGTTGCAATATTGCAAGAATAAAGTTGTGATATTACGAGAATAATCTGATATTACAAAAATAAAGTTGCGATTTTATGAGAATAAAGTTGCGATATCACAAGAATAAAGTTGTGTATTAACAAGACGAGGGACGGAGGCGGGAGATAACGCTGTGAACTCGGAACATTCCCCGCTCCGACTTCCGAGTTTGGCTGGAAATGGAACGCAGCATCATGACACCTCACTTCCTGTTTGTCCCGCCGCAGGGTCGTAACCTGGCCGACCTACGAAGGAGTCAGCCCAGAGGAACCTTCACCATGAGCACCACCCTACGGCTCGGGAAGCAGATCCTGGAGTCCATCGAGGCCATTCACTCTGTGGGCTTCCTGCACCGTGACATCAAACCGGTAATGAAATGTGTTTCGTCTCACTGTCACACAGACTTTTCCAACAGGAAACTGAAGCTTGCTCACTCTCCCACACCAAAGCCCATAAAGAAAATCAGTGGTTTTAGCTTGTGATTTTAGCTCACAGGAGCTGCTGGTCTACTGCTGCCTCGTGTGGTCACTTTGTGTCACTGCGGTAAATCTGAAGAAAGGATTTTAAACACCGAAGTTATGAAACAAGACATTTGAACTTACCAAGGCAGCAGTGGCTCAACAGCTCCTGTGTGCTGTGACGTTAAAATCGCTCATTTTCTCTGTGGGGTTTGGTGTGGGAGAGTGAGTGGTTCACAAACTTGAGTTTCCTGTTGCAGATTTGACATATTGTAACGTTCACAGAGCGTGTTTGAGTTTCACGTGTTTGGTTTGGTTCTTCTACAGTCAAACTTTGCGATGGGTCGACTTCCCTCCACCTACAGGAAGTGCTACATGCTAGACTTTGGCCTGGCGCGCCAGTACACCAACACCACCGGAGAAGTCAGACCGGTAAGAGAACCCCGCCAGTCGAGTCAAAGGAACCAGCCTCAAAAGATCAATTCAGTGATTTTTCACAGGGATTATTTAAGATTATGGTGGTTCATGTCCTGAAAGTTAGTTATAAAAACAAAATATAATATTGTTGAGGCCCAGCTTTAAATTTTGATATTTTGTCACTGAAATAATTAAATATTTTGACAGACATATGAAGATTAAGTACAAAACTTTAAGTACAGTACCTCCATGGACCACTAGGTGCTGTGGGTGAATAATTGATCCTAACAAATTTACAAATTGTATTATATTGATTGAAAGCATAAGAAATGAACTTGCAACGTTTAATTTGAAATGTAACATCGGGAAAATCCAATTGTTTGATATTAAAAAAACAGTTGATGAACGACAGACGGGTGTTGCAGCACATTAACTTCACTCTGATCAATAATTAATCATCATTGATCCAATCACTTTGTTTTTACACTGAACGACTCAGAGGAAAAGCTTTTATTGTGAAAAGTCTGAAAAGAGTTCCTGCTGTTTTTGGCCCAGACTCTCTGTCTCTCTCTCTCTCTCTCTCTCTCTCTGGGTGAGAGTGTAAGTCGCTGATGTCAGCCAGTCAATAAAGAAGGCGGAGTCAGTTCCCATTGTGGTCAGATGAGAGAGGAAGTTGTGTCTTACTGAAACTGGGCGGAGCTTAGTGTTGAAACCCTGTACTCTCTTAAATGCCCTTTCGGGACTCTGCTGTGTAAATCAGTGATGAACAGCATCAGTGAGCGGTTTCATCCGGGCGGCCATTTTGTGAATTTTGGCTCCATTTAGAGTCGACCAGGAAGCAGGTGAAGGTTGAGGGCGGAGCTATGCTTTGAGTGACAGTCATGCTGAGTGACCTGATAGTCATCGTGCCAAAAAAAAACCCAAGAGGGCATTGAACGAAAGTTTCAACTCCACAAACCAGATTAGACTGGATTGAAACTGGGATTCTTATTTTTAAATCCAGATTAGAAACAAAATGGGATTAAAAGTGGGATTATTATTTTTAATCCCAGATTAGAAACAAAATGGGATTAAAAGTGGGATTATTATTTTTAATCCCAGATTACACACACAATGGAAGTAAAACTGGGATTAATATTTGTAATCCCATATTAGACACAAAATGGGATTAAAGATGGGGTTATTATTTTTGTCATATTGATCACCTGTTGTCATTTTTTTGTGGTTTTGGATTTTCATCTCTTTATGTTTCAGTCTTGTTTTTTTTGTGTTTTCTTTTGTTTGTTTTTGTTGTTTTTTTTACAGTTCCTTTGGACATATGATTTTGACGTGCATGCCTCCCGTTTCACCATCGTCTCCATGGTTACCCTGCGATGTGAGTGGTTTCTATGGTGACAGACGGGTCACGGCAGCATCACCAGCCAACATTTAGACCAGAAAATAAAAAACAAAAAACAACAACATGAACTACTCTGATATACGTTCACTAACAATGTGAGCGTCGTTCGTTCTTTTCCTTTTCAATTTTTCCTTTTTCCTTTTCCTTTCTTGTTATAAACGATCTCGTTATAAACTTTCTTGTTATGAAAAAACAATCTCGTTATAATAAAAAATTATTTCGTTATAAACGGAATGATTGAACATGGATTAACATACGGCACATGCACGTCTCCCGGTTGCTATGGGAACGTAAACACGCTCCGTTTGCCGTCTGAGGCTGTGGAGATGCAGCGTGACCCGTTCTGCTTATTTTTCTGTTTGTGATGTTGTTATTTCTTTATGGATTATTTTCTCTCTGTGAGGAAAAAGAAAATATGATGAAGCAGCATTTCAGACAAACGTGTGTGTGTGTGTGTGTGTGTTCAGCCGAGGACTGTGGCAGGTTTCAGAGGAACGGTTCGTTACGCTTCAGTCAACGCTCACAAAAACAAGGTCAGTTTACGCCGATGCGTTGCCTGTGAAACATTTAAACATGAATTTCAGTCGTTACCGCGACAAAGTTCATTTATTTCCTTTAAACCGACAGAAATCCGCTTCCATGCTGGATTATTAGTCGTGATATACCAACGATGCCTTTTTTTTGTCTGCAGGAAATGGGTCGCCATGACGACCTGTGGTCATTGTTTTACATGTTGGTGGAGTTCGCCGTCGGACAGTTGCCGTGGCGAAAGATCAAAGATAAAGTGAGGTTTTCTTGGGATTATTTGAACATGAATCTGTGATGAAGAACTTTGAACTGTAGAACTTTTTTAAACGAGATTATCTGCTCAGTGCTCCATCATTGCTCACACTTTTTATGTCAGATTATCTGCCTAGATCTCTATCATTGCTCACACTTTTTATATCAGATTATCTGCCTAGAACTCCATAATTTTTCCCACTTTTTAAAGTGAGATTACCTGCCTAGAACTCCATCATTGCACACACTTTTTACGTCAGATTATCTGCCTGGATCTCTATCATTGTTTCCACTTTTTAACACGAGATTATCTGCCTAGATCTCTATCATTGCTCACACTTTTTATGTCAGATTATCTGCCTAAAACTCCATCATTGTTCGCACTTTTTAATCCCACTTTTTAAAGTGAGATTATCTGCCTAGAATCATTCACACTTTTATTTTCTGACCAAACAAGTAATTAATTGACAAAATAATTGACAGTTCAATAAAACTGTAAAATAATGGTTAGTTGCAGAGTGAGTGCCGTTGTTCTCAGCTGGTGAACGTGGAGGAGACCAAACACAGAGATTAAAGTTAAAAGTTGTTTTGCTTTTGACTGTCAGAAATTGAAGGTGTGAAGTAAAACTGAGCCATTGGGGTCATTTCTTTTTATTTCCAGGAACAAGTGGGTCAGATTAAGGAGCGTTACGACCACCGGATGCTGCTCAAACACATGCCTTCAGAGTTTAATATCTTCCTGGACCACGTCCTGGCCCTGGACTACTATACCAAACCAGACTACCAGGTATGCATCGTCAGGTGGTCTTGTCCCGCCGGGAGTCTCTGCCTCAGACTAACAAGTCCGTGTCCTCGCTCTGTCCAGCTGCTGATGTCGGTGTTCGAGAACAGCATGAAGGAGCGAATCATCACCGAGAACGAGCCTTTCGACTGGGAGAAGGGAGGGGGCGACGTGACGCTGTCGACCAGCGCCTCCACTCAACCACAGCACAACACCCGACCCACTGCCGCCATGGTGGGGTAAGAACCACAGAAACCAGAGCCCCATGTCAGCGGGTCGCCGTCTGTTCGAGCCTTCAAACGCGACTCGTGGACGCATTGTTTTATTTTGGTGTTTAAATGGTAAAATCATGAGAACACTGTTGCTAAGCAACAGCATCATAAATTTAGAATCTACTCAATTGCCTCGAACTCCTTAATTCCTCCCACTTTGTGGTGAGGAATTATGTGAGATTACCTGCCCAGAACTCCACCATTGTTCACTTTTTTAAATTAAGATTATCGGCCCAGAACTCTTGTCATTGCTCAGATTTTTGAAAGTGAGATTATCTCTTTAGACCTCCCTCATTGCTCACTTTTTAAGATTAAGATTATCGGCCTAGAACTCTGTCATTGTTCACACTTTTTAAAGTGAGATTACCTGTCTAGAAGGTCATCATTCCTCCCACATTTTTAAATGGAATTATCTGCAGAGAACGCTTGTCATTGTTCAGATTTTTGAAAGTGAGATTATCTGCCCAGAACCCAATCATTCTTCACACTTTTTAAAGTGAGTTTATTTGATGAGAAATCATGTCATTGTTCGGACTTTTAAAAGTGGGATTGTCTGCCTAGAACTCTTTCATTCTTCACACTTTTTCAGTGGGATTATATAAGGACATGTATAGAACTCCATCATTGTTCATACTTGAAAGTGGGATTATCTGCCTAGAACTCCATCATTGTTCATACTTTGAAAGTGGGATTATCTGACTAGAACGCTGTCATTTGTCACACTTTTTTCAGTGGTATTATAAAAGAACATATATAGAACTTCATCATTGTTCAGACTTTTACAGTCTGTTTGTTTTTGGTCCACAGAGCCATTGTGACACCGGTTCCTGGAGATCTTCAGCGCGAGAACACTGATGACGTTCTGCAGGACGAACATCTCAGTGATCAGGAGAACGCTCCTCCAGTCCCACCCACTCGACCGCCTGGGGAGACCAGTGTCCCCCCACATGCTGTCGAGACAGGAGAGGCCTGGGAGGACACCGACTTTAACCGCAACAGACTCAGGATCAGCCTGAACAAGGTCCACACTCAGATTTTTCATTTTTGGTAACATCTCACATCGGATCTTTGAATAAACTCTCTGACTTACTGTCGTTCTTCAGGGTGCGCAGGAAGAGGAGGTGGGTCGAGCGGTGTGTCCGGTGTCACCGGTTCGAGGCGGAGCCCCAGAGTCACCGACGGGTCAGGGTCGGTCTTTGCGATATCGGCGGGTCAACAGTCCCGAATCTGACCGCCTGTCTGCTGCTGAAGGCCGTGTCGACGCCTACGGACAGAGGTGACGTGAAGCTGTTTGTGTTCGGAAAGTGATAAAATTGTAACTTCTGACTTTGTCACCTCATGGAAAAATGTGATACTAGTACCCACCTTACAGAATTTGAATGATAACAAAAGTCTGTAGCCTGAGAGGGGCAGCGCTGCCCTCCCCAGGTCAAAATTCCCAAACATAGCCAGAAGTTCGAAGTTCTCCTTTTCCTTTTTCCTCAAAATTAAAGAAAATCTTCGTCTTTTTCTTCTTCTTGTGCAATGCTGCCTTTCACAGTTGGAAAGTTCACGATCACAATTTGAAGTTTTGTATCATAGCTTTCAAGTTCTCCATCACAGTTCTTCTTATCTTCTCAACCACTATTCCCCAAGTTCTCTTTGATTTTTGTCCTCGTCCTCAATTCTTAATCCTTCTGGATTCTTTTCTCTCTAAAAGTTCTCTTCAAAGTTTAGAATCTTGCTGATTGCCATCATCATCATCATCTTCTTCTTCTGGTGCAATGTTGCTCTCCATGGTTTGAAGTTCTTAATCAGTTCAAAGATGTTCTCCTTCCCTCTCAAAGTTCCTTTTATCTCACCAGTCTCATCTCCGGATGAAAGAGTAGGCAAGAGTCAGTTGACAAGCCTTTGATGACCCTTCCTGAAGCGATGGGGGAATGAGAGGGCAGTTAGGTGGAGAACTTTGGCCTGTAAAGAATGAAGAAACAAGGAAAAAGTCCGGATGAGAATGACCAACTTCAAAATGTGATGGGGAACTTCAAACTGTGGAGGGCAGCATTGTAAAGCCTGTCCGAACACAATGGAAGAAGGAAAGGGAGGAGCTTCTGTTCTTCTGAGAAGTCTAATGCTGCCCTCAATAGTTGAAAGTCCTTCATACTTAAGACTTTTGTCCTTTGGTTAGTTCTTCATCTCAGTTAAAAGCACCCCCGTGCAGATCAAGGTCTTTCCTCCACAACTACTGAATTCCTTTGCTTGACTTCATAGTCTTTTCCCTCAAGACTTTGATTCTGGACCAGGTCTTTTGTTGATGTACAGGTACAGGTTTGAATACTCAGTTGTAGAAGTCCAGGAGTGACCTGATAGACCTCCTCACTGCGCTCATTCAATCGTTGAATCGGCTCAATCAATTCTATCTCCTCGCATCCCCTCTGTGTCCTACAGATCCAGGATGGACATGCTCGGCTCTCCATCACGTCACGTCTACTCTTCTCAGCCGGCTCAGATGCTGTCCGTCGACCCCGGTTGCCGTGGCGATCGGCAGGCCAGCGGCCGCCAGGAGGTGTCAGTGGCGTCCGTCGACCAGGAGGCACACAGCAACGCCTTCATCCGCTCCGTCCCGCTGGCCGAGGAGGAGGACTTTGACAGCAAAGAGTGGGTGATCATCGACAAAGAGACGGAGCTGCGCGACTTCCAACCGACCACATCAGGGACAACTGACGAGGAGCCAGAGGAGCTCCGGCCCTTAGAGGAGCAGGAGGAGAGGAGGAGGCTCAGAGCCGGAGGTAAGAGTCTGAACGTACGCGCACTGACCCAAACGTTAAGGTTTAATTACAGAGGTAAGACATTCTAGGTCTATTTTCTGATAATGACGAGTTGATAATTTGTGTTGTTGTATCACAATCACGTCAATCTCTTGATTTTTGAGAAATGTAGTGTTATTTGATCTTTATTTAAGTTTTTTTACCCATGTTTTATATATTTTAATTGTTTTTTTTGTTTTTCTTATGTATTTTATTGCCTTGTTTGAGCTTTTATCGCTTTTATTTATTCCTCTATACAGCGCATGCCAAAAACACGGTTCTGAAGTTACAAAAAAACGTTGAAATACTTCTAATGAAACAAAAACGTGATTAATGTAAAAAATCACAGTAATATATGTCATTATGGGACTAAAATAATTAAAAAAAAGTTAATGTGACCAAAAAACACGACTTCTACTGTCTTGAGGGCGGAGCTTTAATGTCTGGGCTGACGGGTTGAGGTAGGACGTAGTGGTTGTGTAGCCCACTTTTGCTAGTTCCGGAGCTTTAACGTCAGCATTTGAGGTTTCGGTTTCTTTGTGCGAGGACGGAATTCTCACGACGCTTGCCTGTCTTCTCTCACAGGAGCAGAGCTGGTGGTTCGTCCAAAGACTCACACGAGGGAGAGCAGCCGGGGGATGCTAACGCTCACCGAGGAGGAGGCGTCGCGGAGGAGTGGCGGCGGGAGCCCCGCCCAGTCGCCCTGTCACTCGCTTCCATCGGGACGTCCGCGCCGGAGAGAGTCGGACCCCACAGGACCTCAAAGACCGGTAAGAGAATCAGCCAGCCAATCAGACAAGAGCTGAAGCTGGTGGACAGATGAACGGAGTGGACGGCTGCGCTTTACGGCAGCTACTGCGCCGAGAATCTGTCCGTCAACACGCAGCTCAGAGGACAAATCCAGCCACGTTCCAATGATTATGTCCATAAAATGTTGATCAGTGTCTCCCAAACCTGGAAATAATGATCTTAAATGTCTTGTTTTGTCCACAAACAAGAATAATTCAGTTGTAACTGCTTTGTCACATGGAGCAAAGACAACAGAAAATATTTTCACGGAAGAAGCTAAAAAATCTGAGAACTTGTTTTAATTATTAAAAAAAAAAAAAAAAGTACTCAAATGGATTATCAAAATGGTTGAAAATGGACAGATTCAATTTTCCCCTTTAAAACTCCTTAATAGTCCATTAACTCCTCTCTGAGTGTTATTATCACATTGTTCTGGAAACCCAGGCTAAGGATTAACCCAATTTTTTTCCTACACGAATGTGAAGTGTGGCAAAACAATTTCAGGGATTTTAGATAAATTAAAGCTGCAAGCAGCAAGCAGGGTCGTTTTTGTTGCTTTTGTTGAGAGAGACCTAATGGCAGAAATTGTGAAAACAACTTAACGTTTGTCCTCCAGTGAGCAACTCCCTGTTTGCAGTTTTGACTGCTCAATCTGAATTATTTTGTGATGGGTAGGTGATCACCCAAATATGTTCCCATCAAATTTTGGTAAGAATCGTACCAATGATGACATCACAGAACCTGATTGGTGCCAAGATTAAGGGCTAGGTGCCATTCAGGATGAATTTTGTAATATTTATGTAAGATGATAAAAGCTATAAACAGATTAAGTTCAATATCTATCTTGTTTGCTGTGTTTGACCTCATACCAATCGAACTGAAACGCAGATTGATCGCTGGCTATTTTAATAATCACCAAATCAACCAAATCCAAGTTCTCTGACTTTCTAGGGCTTAAAATCTATGAAAAACTTTGAGTGTCTTTTTGTTCGTGGACAAAACAAGACGTTTAAGGACACAGTCACTTTGAGAAACACTGATTTTTTTGTTATGGCACAAGCAAAAGAAAACTATCACCGTAGCTCTAATTTAAAACTTTTAAATGCATCTGTTCTGTCAATTTTACCTGACATTTTCCCTAAAATACAACAAATAGATGAATAAACAAAGACAACAAGGCTAGGCCATTGAGTCTCCATTAATTAGCAGTAGCACATGTGGATGCTGGATTTGTCCTTTAATTTTGTGTCTGTGTGGACGGACTTTGTCTGCAGATGAACTTGTGTCACATACAGTCGTTAGGTTCAAAAACTAAGTGCGCCAGAACGCAAACTCATGACAGCGAGTCTGCTAACTGTCTCAGAAAACTGCCCTGTCCTTATGTTAACTGTTTAATTATGTAATTGTTCAGCTGCTAATTCACGTGATGAACACGTGAATTCATGTGTATGACCAGGCATTTTGTCCTTTAAAAGCACCAGCTGTACGTTTTTCCCCCTTTGCGCTATAGCTAGCATTAGCATTAAGAGCTGTTACAATTACAACAGAAACGTGAGTTAGCATAGAACTTAATTAGCCTAGTTTTTCAAAAGTCCTCACGCAAAGTTTTTCTTATTTTATCGTTGTTGTTGTTTACCTCGCTGAAGTTAGCATGCTAACCAGCTAGATTTACATGTGAGTTAACATCAAACTTAAATAGCCTGCTTTTTCCACTAAGTCCTCAAGCAAAGTTTATTCTTATTGTAACGCTATTTCTTTTTACCTTGATGAAGTCAGCATGCTAACCAGCTAGATTTACATGTGAGTTAGCATCAAACTTAATTAGCCTACTTTTTCCACTTAGTCCTCACGCAAAGTTTACACTTATTTTATCGCTGTAGTGGAACTGAAGCTAACAAGGACTTCATCAGACGTGTCTATGTTTCTGAACAGTTTTTATTATTTGTCGCCTAAGTTTACTCAATTTAAGTGGTGTTCCGCTGTTTTTGGAGACTTTTGTGGGATTGATTCTTCCACGGCTGCATGTGACACATACTGTAAGTTAAAAACCCTGTTTGTACCGTCACACTGTGTGAACGGTGCTGCCACCTTGTTTCTCCTCGACCAACATCAGAGCCAAATTTTACACTTTAATATAATATACATATTTTTAATTTATTTTGTTTTTTTTCTTCATAACTTTTTTGCTTTGTCGTCAGTAGTTAGCCCCGAGGCAACTTAACTGAAAGCTAATCCAGTTGCCCGCGGCTAACTCCTGAAGATGACTATGACCTGGATGAGTGAGAACCTTCACAGATGTTTACATGTCACAGGTTGTCGATGATGCTTTCGTCTGTTGTTCTGCTGTGTTTTCACATGTACACACATGCACACACACACACAAACACACACACACACTGTAACTGATGTTTGTTCATGGTAACACACAAAGGGAATTTGTTTTTTTGTTATATTTAAGCAGAAGCTCAGTTTCCCATAAATGGACGATTTTGGTCCTAAGGTCAGTGTGTGGAAGTCGGTGTAGTAAAAAAAGATAAGCTCTACATTTATTGTTCTTCTATATTTTTCAATTCAAACAGACATATGGATCAAAAAGTCGTGAGTCTGCCTTTTATTTACGTCACAACGCAAGAACTCCCGTGTTGAAGTTTTGAAATTAGGTATTTGTCCGGCGCCATGAAAGTTTTTTTAATTTTAATTTTTTTATTATTTGTTTGATTATAAAAAAGTCAATCAGTTAATGCGACAATTCAAAGTTACATTTAAAAATACAAAACCATTCTTTTTTATCATCGATTGCACTACCACAAGGTGGCAGCAGCAGGAAGCATTCAGTTGGTCGACTGCAAAAGTGTTTTGCACGTTTTGATTAATCATCAACTATTTTGTTGTTTAATAATTAAAACAAGCTTTCTGATTTTCCAGCTTCTTAAATGTGAATATTGTCTGGTTTCGAGGCTCCATTTGACAAAGAAATCATTAAAAAAACGGTGAAATCATTTTGGATGTTTGGGAAACACTGACTGTATTGTCTAATTTTCCTCTTACTGTGAACACTTGACATCACGTTCTGCCGAAGAAAAGCTGAAAGTAGGGACTGACACCGTTAACTCGTCACGAAAGTGTTCACTCACGTTATGAAGCTCATTTTCCCACAGACTTCCATTCGTACTGAGTTCATTTTGCTCACACCTGAGTCGCCCCCTGGTGGCTATTGAATATATTCTTACTTCCTGTGTAGCCTCGCTGAGCAAACTGGAAACCAATGCCTAGTACCTGAAATGTATAACCAATGACCCACAAATCTCCAAACTCTTAAAACCCTTTTAAGTTCTAAAACACGCAGCCGAGACGGTTTGACGTTAATACTAAGTTGTCCAGCAGGGGGAGCAGTAAGCAAAGCTTTGGGAAAATCTTCCGACAGTGTAACGTGCCACGTAATATTTTTTGGAGTACATATATATATTTTTCAGCTCTAACTTGTACGAGTGAAACCCAAAATAAATTATAATTTTTTTTACACCTAATTTTTTCATTCATGGGTGGGATTTATTTTCTTTATCCATTTTTTTGTCTCATGTTTTTTCATGCTTTCATTTATTTATTCAGGTTTGGTCGTCCGTACACGGTGTTTGTGCGGCACGTTGTTTCTCCATCACTGACACTTAACTTAAGCTCTACTGCAATTACATCATTGTACCAATTGTCACCACTAGTGGTTTAATTTTTTTCATTTTTAACCCGCTTACGCTTTGAGGTTGTGTGACCATTTTGTTTATTTTACATTTGTGTGACTTATTTTAATTTATTTATGCTTATTTATTGTTATTTCTCTTATTCCACCTTTACATTTTTAGGGTAGAATTTTAAAAATAACTGGGTCAAAGTTGTTTTTTTAGTTTTTTTTATATACATTTATACGTTTTGTTTGAATTTTAACATTTGTGCGGGGCCACTTTTAATTTATTCATGCTCTCATTGATGCATTTGATCATTTATTAATTATGTCAGGTTTGGCCCTCCATACACTGACACGTTAAACGCTATCCTGAAGCTAACCATTAGCTATCGGCTTTATTTGCTTCATTTTATTTATTGATTTATTCCATCTTTAACTTTTTAGGGTAGAATCTTAACAAACATGTGTGACCATTTTAGTTTTTTTTTGCTCTTTCGACATGTATTTTCACAGTTGGTCTTCCATACATAGGTGTTGTTGTTGTTGTTGTCGTTTTTTACATTTACATTTTTGCTTTCTGTGTATATTTCTAACATTTGTGTGTGACCACTTTTAATTTATTCACGCTCTCATTTATTTATTCATTCACTTAAACGAGTCATGTTTGGCCTTCCATACACGTGGGTGCTGTGTTCACAAGCTCTGGATAAAATATTGCTGACACTTCCACAACATTCACGGTTGAAATGCAAGCGGCGCTGACGTCGCGTACTCCTCGAGCGAAGCGTTAGTGAGCGGCACTGTGATCGGATTTGTGGGTCTGATTTTTTAATTAACTCTTTTCTTAATCATTTTTGAACATTTGTGTGTGACCACTTTTGATTTATTCGCGCTCTCATTTATTAATTAATTTATTTGTTTATTTATTTATTTATTTATCCGAGTCATGTTTGGCCCTCCATACACGTGGGTGCTGTGTTCATAAACCTCTGGATGTGACACTGGGAACATTTTACGGTTGAAGCGTCGGGACGTTAGCGAGCTCTGCCGCAGCTGCATTTATTTGATTTTTTTTTTTTCCGTGACGACTGACTTGGAGCAAGCGAGCTCTCCGCCATCGCCACCGACGACAGCCATTCTCTTTTTTACTCCTCTCCAGTCCCTCCCCCTCCCTCCCTCCACATAACTACTGACGCCTCTGCCCCCTCCCCTCCCCCTCAACCTATCGCTGTAAAAGTACACAGTATGTCAAGTTTGACTCACCTGAGGAGACAGAGAACAGAGCGAGGGACCATTGGGACAAGACGAGAAGAAATAAAGTGATGTTTCGGGGTAAGCACAGTTTAGGATTAGTCCTTTAACTCTGTTCTCTCACTCACTTTCTGTTCTTCCTTTTCCTCTCTTGTTTTGTGTGTCTGTGTCGTGCGTGCTTGATGACTCCATCTCTCTTTTGTGTTTCCTGTTTTTTTTTTGTTCTTTTTCCTGCATCACCAGTGGAACATTTATTTATTTTTTTACACCCTTGTAAAATCAGGCTCAGACTGTTGTAGTTTAGTGAGATACAGTGTGTGCAGTGCTCGTGCTGGTGACTTTGTGTCCTTTATAAAGTGCTTCTCTGTGGGGGGGTATTTTCAACAACACCATTTTGGGGGATGCTCGTACGACCAATCTGGCAACCCACACAGCTAACAAACTACAGCTCCTGTTTAGCATCTTTTTAGATTAAACTAGGCATGGGACGATATTTCATGACGATCCTAAAAACAAAATTATTGCCATTTATAATATTATTGCAATAATTGTCAAAATAAATATTTTTTAATTATATTCATTAATGCAAATGTATTTTGTGTTATTTATTTATGTAATTTAATTTTTTACAAAATGTTATGCTACAAAATAACAAAAACATTTGCAATATTTTATATTATAAAATATTTACGAACAGATCAAAATATCTTTTTATTAAAATGTAACAAGTAATGACCAAATAAAAAATCAACAAATTAATTTCATAACATTTTTTTTAATATTAGAAAAATTTGTTATAATATCTTATATGACATTATAAAGAAATTCATCACATCACAAATATTTTTACCAAATCAATTTGGAACATGACAAAAAGTCTGATATTACAAAATGTAACAATTTTTTACTGAAAATGACAAAACAAATGAACATTTTGAAAATATTTTATATTTTGTTGTTTCTAAAATGTCTCTAATGTGACAAAAATATTGTTCTAAAGTTACGTCCACATGTAACTGATATGACAACCAAATTTTTTTAGTAACATTTTGTAATATTACAAATATACTAACATGACAAAAAAATTCACATAACAAAAAATATGTTATGACATGACAAAACAAATTTTGTAATGTTTAAAAAAATCTAACTTGAAAAATGTTTTGTGTAAAATGTTGTACTATTACAAAAATATGTTACTTTTTTTTACAAAAAATATTACAAAATGCTCTAAAGTTACAAATACTGATATGAAGGAAAAACTGAAATTTTTTTTTGGAACATTTTGAAATGCTACAAAAACATTTTACTAAAATTACAAAAAAGTCATCACGTCACAAACAAAGAAATGTTGCAAAAATATGTTTCTAACGTGACAAAGAAATTACTCATATGATGATTTTTTAATTTTCTGTACTCGTATGCTGACGTTAATAAGGATATGCGTTTTTAAGAGTAAAGAACGAGAACCTTGAGTAAAATCATTAGTAATTACAAGGTCCTGGAATGACTCGTGGAGCAGGTGCCCCCTTGTGGCACTGTATGCTGATGCTGCTAAAGAACTTTTTTTTTAAGTTATTGGTGAATTTCTTAATTCACAGGTTATCGCGATAATAGCCGCTCACCATGATGAAGTCATTGCGCGTGCTTTTTAACACGTGTGACAACATCCGATATTGTCCTGTCTCTAGTTGTAACTGTAGACCTGAGGTCCCTCCCCTCATGAGCTTTGACCAATCAGCAGCAGGAGTTTCTTTTTTTCTTTTCTTTTTTTTTTTTAGTTAGAGGAACATAGCATTTATTTGTTTTGGTCTAATGATTGTTTCCCGCTGGAGTTAACCCTCTCGTGCTTCCCTCTCTCTGATTGGTCTGTTGCAGTTGGACGAGGACCGGCACCAACCGCGGCCCAATCAGCTGAGGAGGCTGGCCTCCTACGTCTTCTCCTCCTCCACTCTGGAGACGGAGCAGTACCCGCACGCCGGAGGCAACTTCATCCAGAGGAGCCGCTCGGCCGAGAGCAGCCCCGCCCACATCACTGCCGCCTCGGTGCGGCGGCGGAACGCTGGGACACTTCCGGCGCCCGGCAGCCCGCGGAGCAGACACTCGGTCCTGAACGTGTCGCGGACGCAGCTGCAGCAGATGTTAGCGAAGCTGATGAACAAGAACAGCAGCTGAGAGACAAACACACACACGTACATATATATAGATGTATATATATATATATATATATATATATATATATATATACAAGTGCAGGGTTGGTCAGTCCTTTTTGCTGCACCCTGGTGGCCCTACCTGTGAACTGCACTCTATGAACCGATTTAATTATTCGCCGTCAGAATGTGGAGCTTTGAGTCCAGAGCGACATTTCCAAATAAAGTTCCACTTCCACATTTTGTTAAAGGTTTCATGAAACCTGAAGTCGTTAAAAAATTTAATTTTTCATAATCTATCGTTGTTGAGTCCATCAAATGTTTCCCAGAAACGACGATGTTCCTCAAATGCCTTGTTTTTGTCCTGGTTTTAATGATTTCCTCATTTACATACGGAGCAAAGAAACAAGAAGCTGGAAAATCACAGGAGCTAAACTCAAACCGGTGAATAGTTTCTCAAAACAGTCGACGAATAGTTTAGTCATCGGTAAATAAACCAGTGATCGTTTCGGCCCTTTATTTATTTATTCAGCAATATTTATTTAAATCTTACAAAAATTGTAACAACAAGTAATTTTTGGGGGCCCCTGGTGTCTTTAGACCAGCTCTGTCATATATATGTATATATACATATACATATATATAAAGTAAACAGCACACTGACAGATAATGACCACATCAAGCCATATAACTCACACACACACACACACACTCACTCACGTAGCTCTACCGTGGACGTCTCGAGCAGAGGAAGAGGACGGAAATGTCGATGAAGGGAAATATTTTTCATGCAATAAACTGTAAACAAACAAACAAAAAAAGAAGAAAAAAAAGCCTCTCTGCAAACCTGATTTGCACACGCCACACATGTGGCAGACTGGTGGGGGAAAAATGTGAAACTGAATATTTCGCTGTGACAAAAGAAGGAGAAGAAGAGAGCGTGAAACAGAGCGGCGCTGCTGACAGACTGTTACGCTTTTTTTTTTTTAATGCTACTTTGTTTTGTTTTTCGCACGTTTCCGCGCTAAAATGAAGGAGCTGTCGTCCCCCGGTGGTCACGTTTTCGCGACTTCTGCGTTCATCCCGCTGCCGAGCAATACGCTGCCACCGCTATGCCGCACTGCGCCACGCGTCTTCACTGGCACACTTCACTGCAGTCGTGATAATGTTTTAATAATGAAAAAAAAAAGGTTAAATAAATCTATATGTATATACATATATATATGTATATACATATAGATATTTATGAAATTAAAAACATCAAGAGAGAAATATTCCTAGGAAATCAACACAACAGAAACAAAACAAGTCTGTTCATTTTATTTCAGTCATTTCTGGACTATTTCCTTTTTTCTAGAAAAATGATTTTGTGAACTGCATTTGATGAAAGGTTCAAAGATAAGGCCAGTATTTACCCACAGGCAGAGCTGTTACTTTGCATTTAACTCACCGTCAGCCTGTTCACAGAGATTACAGGAATTTCAGCATTTTTTTTGGTCCAAACTAAATTTTTCAGCAAATGGCGGTGGAGCTGTAAGCATGGAAGGAGGCGGGGACATTATAACAGGCTGCTGCTGCTACTACAAAATAGTTATTTTTTTCTTGTGTGTGTGACTGTGGTTTGTATCTTGAGATTATAATATTATTAATTACTAATTATCTTAAGGCAGTTCAGCAATATATTGTCGTAAACTTTTGTTCGGGAGTTTTTTTTTTTTTTACCAAAGACTGACTTTTAGCACATGTTAGTATGCTAACACACATTGTGAACATAGTAAACAAATATGATAGCACTAAAGTAAGTAATGCTGACGCTAATATGCTTAATTTGAGTGATGTTTTCATCTCACCGTATTAATTCTGTGTCTTACTTTTAGTGCTTGTTATCATGCTAACACACATCAAACTAACTTAACATGATGTTAACATGATGAACAGCGGCAAACATGCTACCTTTTAGCAAAACTAACAATCACTGTCATAATTTTGTGTCATAGATTGCTTTTACCACATGTTAACACATGGAATTAACACAACCTACCCAGCAAATATTGAACACATTAGCATTGGCATTATTAGAAATGCTGACTGACAGTGCTAACATGCTACATTTGAGAAAAAAACGTGTAAAACTGACAGATCATGCTGCTGTTCAGGCACTTTGTTGTCTCCATGTATAAATTACTAAATTATAATCTCAAGATAAGGAGCCACGGTTAGTCAAAGCTACAGCAGGTCACATACTTAACCCTCACCCTGCTGTGTTTGACTTAAATCCAGGTCTTCCACAGGAAAAAGGTTTATCGTGTTTTACATATAAGCCTCGTCATCGTCAGAAAATCCACCAATAAGATTTGTTGTTGGTTTGAGATCGTAGGTTTCGTGGGGGGAAATTGTGTAGTTTTTGTTGTAAACGGCCGTCAGCGTGAGCTTCACTGGATAATTATATCTGGTTTTTAATGTGTCGCCATGTTTTTGTCAGTTGTCGTCTTATTTACATTGTGCTTCCGCTGGATTTTACTGTTGCACTTTATTACTTGAGTTAACCAGAAAGGCTTATATGGATGCAAAACACAGAGGCAATAAGTGAAATTTGGGTATCACAGCCAAAATGATAATAATGGTAATAATGATAATAATAACTTTATAAAACAGACATTCTGGTGCTTCAACTTACTTTTAAAACACTTTCAGATCCTATTAGTAACATCAAATTTTAGGTTTTGTCCAGGCAGCCTTTGGATTCCAATTCCCTCAGAGACTTGAAGAAGAAAAGTTCTGGAAACAAACTTGTTTTTGTTTTACAATGAACTTTCTGCAAATGTATTGCCATCAAACTATAAATGCTATAATCTTCTTGTTCTCGACAACCGTAAACTCGTCGATCAAAAATGTATTTTTAGTACATAAAGCTGCTAACTTTTGTGTGCTAAGAAAAGTGCCGTCATCATGAAATCAGAGAAAAGTGCAAGATTACGTAGCTTTAAAACCAAACTCTGAAAGGCCGGACACTTATTTGCCTTTTTCACTACGGAGCTGCCCCTTACAGTTTCTACAGTACATATTTTTTATGACACCACCGTAAACATCCATCCATCATCTACCTCTTTATCTTCACTGTCGTAAAAACTCACCACTGACACGTCCCCTCTCCATACCATGTGCATTTTTTCCAACGGAGCCAGCGAACATAGGCCGTGGACCCATGTCCGGTCGCTATCTGGTTAGGGTGTGTGTGTGTGTGTGTGTGTGTGTGTAGCACCATGAATCAATTTGTGTTTCTGGTGAGATCAGAGACTTCACAAGACCTCCTGATTCTGAGGAATCTGGGTCGGAGGCCCTGATCTGTGCAAGGCTGGTTTTCTCCCCACAACAAAACATTTAACCAGCACAATGACCCTGAAGCATATTTTATGGGTCATGTGAAGCTCCTTCCATACCAGGACACTGTCGAAATGCACCCAATCACTGGCTTGCTTCTCCATGTTAACAACGCTTACTTCAAGCCAAGCTAGCTTGCTAATGCGTCACCTGCTGTTGTATCGTTGCTTGACTTTATGCAAGTAGAAAGGGTAACACATACTCGGAGTGACCTCGGGTTTCCAAATGTACAAATTAGCCTGACCCAAAACAGACATGCTTCCTGTTTCTGGATCTGACCCCTTATGAGCCTGGCAACTGGATTAAATTTGGATCTTGTTTGTATCCAGATACCACAAAGAGAGTTAAGCACCAAAAAAGTATAGAATTCAAGGTACCTGTACAGGTATCGACTCTAATTTGAAAGGTACCCAAACCTACTCCATGCCTTTCATAATTGGTAACAACCTTACTTGTACTGTGGCTAGCATTGTTGCCTCACAACAAGAAGGACTGAAGGCCTTTCTGTGTGGAGTTCTCTCTGGATGTTCTCCCCGTGTGGATGTGGGTTCTCTCTGGGTACTCCTGCTTCATCCCATTCTCCAAAAACATGCGAAATTGGGGATTAGGTTAATTGGACACTTCAAATTGACTACAGGTATGAGAGTAAATTCTTGCTTGTTTCTTGGACTGGTGAACAGTCCAGGGTGTACTCAGCCTCAGCTGGGATTGACTCCCCATGACCGTATTGTGGACGCTAAAGCTGTAGAAATGAATGAACATACTCACACTCAAATAAAGTGAAACCAATGGCTGTCTGAACCAAAACTAATAGCAATCTGATTGACGATTACAACATGATGAGTTGGATTGAAAATGTCAGGATGATCATTTTACAGATACTTTCTCCATTTCACAAGCGAAAGAACTTTACGGCCAGGACCAGTTGTAAAATTTGTAAATTTGTATTGAACACATGTTTCCCAGTAGATGCAGTGTTAGAAGAAGAATTGTAGAATTTGTAAATGAATGTGAGAAATCAAATTAAGTATCAGAGACAGGGGAGGGGGAAGTGGCAACAGCAATTTTAAGGATTTTTAAGGACAAGGTCAAAGAAAATACTTGAGCCTGGCTGAAGTGAGATTTCCTCACTTCATTAGGTGTTTACTTCCTTGACATTAAAACAAAAGCACTTCCAGGAATTCTGATCGATAAGGACAAAACCTGAAAAAAAAACATCACAACTCGCAATCTGCTCTTTGTATCCTCTGGATTTCAAAGGTCATGGTGGCTGTTATAGGCACCTGTGTTGACCTGTTAAGGTAGTTGTCTTAGCCAACAAAACAAAGAAGTCGCGTTCATGCTCCCCCGTAACGTTCCAGTCGAAATATCTTTACAAACATTTTTGACACTGGTAACTTTTACCCAGTTTGGTCCGTCCTTCAGATTCTACATGTGAATATACAGAAAGTGTAAGAAAGGGACAGGATTTTTTCTGGTATGCCATTCTTCTTCGACTAATCATGTTTGAGACTGTTGGGAATAGAGATTAGCTAAAATTCTCTTATTGTTGTCAACAAATTTGGTCTCGTAGTAACTGCGACTCCATTCTTGTTTCAAAATTAATTCTTCCGAAACAAGACAGAAATTTGTGCTGGTCAAAGTCCCGCGACATTACTGTGGTTGTTTCTGGTCGGCTCTCTACTGTGTTTCTATTCCGACGGTAAACCACAGCAAGATTTGTGAGAAGTATGAAAAAGTCATGTAAGGACGCAGCTAATGTCATACCAAAGCAGACGTCTGTGGTATGTTCCCTCCCTTGTTGTCCAAAACAACATCCATCTATCATCAACCGCTTATCCTAGATCAGGTCACAAGGATAGCAGCTCTAACAGGGAGCCCCAGACTTCCCTTTCCACATTGTCCGGCTCTGACTGGGGATCCCCAGACGCTTCCAGGCCAGTGGGGAGATATAATCTTTCCATCTAGTCCTTGATCTGCCACGAGGTCTGCTCCCAGTTGGACGTGCCAGGAACACCGCCCAAGGGAGGTACCCTGGTGGCATCCTTACCAGGTGCCTGAACCCCCTCAACTGACTCCTTTCCACACAAAGGAGCAGTAGCTCTACCCCGAGTTCCTCCCGGATGGCTGAGCTTCTCTCTCTAATGGAGACCCCAGCCACCCTTCTGAGAAAACCCATTTTGGCCACTTATACCAATCCAAAACATATGTTTATTTATTTAAAGTCCAAGAGTGTGCCTCGGGGGCCGTTCTGTGCAAAAGGAAGTCAAACTTTTACTCTCTAAATGTGTTACAAGGGCTACGTTAATTAAATATGCACCATCTGCTGTTCCATTAAGCTCCTGCCCTGAGGCATTAGCTCAACCTGAGCAGGAGATGTTTGACGAGGACACACTCCGAGTTTGTTTTCATGCTGCTTAATGCTAACTTCAGGACGCCCCGTGTGTTGTATATTTAGCATAAGGCTACAGTACAACCACGTGTAGAATGTACGAAGTGTGCTAGCTGCTGACTTTATTTTGCACGCTCGCAAAATGATTCACCTTCCGTACAAGATTGTCACTGATAGATGTTTTGTCCCGTGTCGCTGTGCCACGTTCAGCGGTGGAAATGCAGCTTATTCTGTTGGGTTTTTTTTAAAGAAAAGAAATATCTGCAGCACATGAGACAGAGTGCCGTACAAACTGACTGTTTCCCGACTGTCCACACTTTGCATGAGATCTGCTGTTAGTACGACAAGCAGCTCCGACTGCAAACCGACACCAACACCGCGGAACTGATAAAACATCTGTGATTTTCTTCTGTAAATAATAGATAAAAAGAGATCGCGGATTAGAGCTGTTGCGTTTGTCGATGACTCTGAAACGATGAAAAGCCTTTGTATAACCGATGATCGTCTCATCGCGCCGTTTATTCTGCTGTCATGTTTTGTTTGTGAGTGGATGAGGTCATCGTTGCTGTTTAGACTCTGTAAATCTTGTTTTTTATACGAGTCAGGTGACTTTGTGAGCCAATAATTCTAGATAAGATGGGTTGTTTTTCTGTTTTTAGAAAAACAACTTAACACAATGTGTCTCACTTTTGCTGTTTTTGGATATACTTGTAAATCTGACTGCAGCTCAGAGGCGGTGGCTCCATTGACGAGGCACCAACAAAACTGATGTACTCAGTCGAGTCTGCCAGCGATTTGAGTTCACTCTGCAGACGCGTCTGGCAAGGACGCCATTTTGGCTTTGTTGACATGTTCCTTTGCATGCGTCATCCAGATCATTGGTCATTGGTTGGAGGTCTATCCAATCCACGGGTCACGCCTCTTGGAAATGTGAGGTGACTACACCCTTTCCAGGGTTAGCCAGGGTCGTTTTACTCAAATGCTGTGTTTCGATCATGCTACGGTTCGGTTTGGTACAGTATGGTATGGTTTGGAGTGGTACAGCCCTGAGTCAGGCTTGCATGTTGGGTGTGGGCTCTGCTCGATGGCCGCGTAGCGTGACGTCGTACCGGTGCAACAACAACAAGAGACGTCATCGAATGTGAGACAACAGACAACAATGGAGGACATCCAGCAGCTCTATTTTTGCTGCTGTTTGTCTCAACAAGACGCCAAACTTTGTATGATAACAGGCTGCAAGCGTTTTCCTCAACTTCCATGAGATATTAACACAGATCGCTTAAAATTTTTATATCACCCAACTGTCTTTTGTGCAGCTACGCTAACTGTACTGCACCGCTTCACTCTGGTACCCCAAGGGAAGGGTGCTAAAGAATGGAACAGTTTGGGCTGGTTATTTTGGTACTATTCTTAATGGAAACGCAAAAATACATACCGTACTGTACCAAACCAAAGCGATCCAAAGCTAAATTGTGCACTGCAAACTTTCAGCTGGCGTGTGGTGGATTTGCGGTTTGCCATGTTTTCCGTGTTCCAATTTCTGCAGGGATATTAGTTCACACTCACTGTTCCAGTTGCACTAAAATGAGGGTCTGCGTCAAGTCTTTTCTTCACCACATGCGTCCCATGTTTACCCTCGTAGCTAAACCTACCCGGAGCATGTGGACGTATGCAGTCCATGTGGTCACAAATATTGGAGCCTGCATGTTGATGTCTGCACACTGTCCACAGTCACAGATTGTGGTGATGGTGGATAACAACATCACATGGACTGTTGTTGAGATGAAAACTATGAGTTGACCTTTAAGCAGATTTGCACGTCAACAAACTCGTGAAAAGGCATTTTAGGTGCATTAGCTGTATTCACACACATCATAGTTTGCTGGAATTTGTGTGTCAAACCTTTACGTGAAACTCTCCAAAGGCTGGCAGCGCAGCGCGTTCCAGACAAAATGCTTACTAGGGCTTTTTAAATGATTCTGTTTTTGTGAGCATGTTGGTATCGTAACTCCAGTATTTCAAATTTTACATCCTCAAGAAACCTGCTAACAGGGCTCTTGTGGCTGTAAGAAAAACAGCAAAACAAAACATGAACTTAAATTCAGCTTGGAGTCTCATATTAGCTCAGCTGCACAAATTAATGGTTAATTTCACCACACAAATTGAAAGATCCCAATGAGTAGAAATGCAATATTTAAATGTACCGGTCAAACCTGACGTTAGCCCTTGAAAAATGTACATATTTACGATGATTATTGTCATTATTATTATTGTCATTATCGGGAGAAATTGAGTTTACATCTCATCAACGATACTGTGAATGTGATGCCTTTGTGTTCCCACTTTTTTTATTTGCCCTACGTCACTTGAGTGCGGATTTAACATAAAAATAGAAATATACCTCAAAAATCACAGGAGAATATAACAAAAAAACACAAAATTTCGCTCTCCTACCCAACTTACATTAAATTGATGTGTATATGGTTAACTTTATGAAAACAGGGTGATATTGTACAGATTAGGTACAGACATTGTCGTCTTTGGGTGTTAGCTTTGTTTAGCCCGTCTGTCATTCACTAGCTACATATTCATTGGTCAAAACGAGAAAAGAAAAAAAAAAAAAGAAGGTGTCACTTGCAGCTGATTCTCAAAGGAACAGATGCTGTAAATTATTTGTTTTCTTCTGAGAAGATTGACATTTTTTTTTGTCCCTTTGTCAAGTGAAGGGACACGTTAGCTTAGCGTCGCACAAAGACTAGAAGCAGACGGAACCAGTTCATCTTAACTTGTAACTGTTTTAGCTGAGAGTGAAGTTGGTTTGTACACTTCTGTTTTCAAGCCAGTTACATAATTTGCTTTAATTTGGCTAGGCTAATCACACTACACACACACAGGAAGATATCTAGCAAAACTGTTCATTTGCATTTACATTTGATTTTACATCTCTACATAAAACACCATACAAATGTAATCAGAGATGTTGGTTGTTGTTTTTTTTTACGGCGCTACCTTGTTACCCTGCGACGGGTCTTTGTGCTAAGCTAGGCAAACAACATCTTGAAATTATGGTGCCGTCAAATGAGACTCATATATCTCCTGGTTTTATTTGATGAAGAGTTTTTTGAAAAATTTTGAAGGCACCATCATGTGACTCTGGTCGACAAAAAAAAACCACAAAAGAATTTCATAAAATCTAGCAAAGGTTCCTTCAAAGTTTTTCGCAATAATGGCAGGGTGTCTGTGGTGGAGGTGATGAGGTTCAAAGAACTCATGGCGTTACTCCAGTCTGACGACCCGTGAGTGTCTTTTCACGTGTAAAATGCATTTTTTTCTATCACTATATGACTGTACAGTACTGCTTGTATAATTTAAAGCATGTATTTTAAACTTTTTTGTAAATCCAAATGATAAATGTGTACATATATACAGAAATGTAGAAAGTCACAACGTTTGCAGTTAATCTCTAATAGCATGATAATTAGCAGGGGTTTAGTATGTATGTATGTATGTACAGGCTCTATGTTAAATCTTTACGAAGGGAAACACTTGAAAAATCACCGGATATCAGACTGCGTGCTGTCTAACGATAAACTCTGCAATGCATTTTTTGTGCCTTTTATATCAATGTATGTAATCTAGACAATCTTGAAAAGCTTGTGTACAACCAAAATGACATTAAAATGGTTTTGGGGGCAAATACAAACGACCTCATTGTCTTTCTTACGTACGAACATAGAACCTGTTATTTAAACGCAGTCTTTCGTATTTTGGCGGCTTCGAACAAGAGCTGATATTGCGATAATTCTAATTCAGCATCACACTCAAACTGGAAGGACATTTCATTTCACTGTGACAAAACCAGAGTTCATCTAAAACAGACTACATTTCAATTAAAATAAATAAAGCTGTTTTTATTTAAAAATTGTTGACACATGAACACAATACAGTGATTGACCTCCAGCCCTCGTATAATCTGATTTGTCTTCCATGTCAATTGTTTTTAATCTGCATTGCTTTGTATGAAAGGTGCTCTATAAATAAAGCCTGACTGATTGAGTGATCATCCTACTAATCCTTTGTGATGTTAGTAAACTTCTTCCATAATGTTTGTGTGGAGTCTTTTCACTGCTGTCTTCCGAGTGGTAATCAAAAGTTGTCTCACATTGGTTCCAGGTGTTGTCACCCACGGAGCAGAGCGCCCCACCGCCAACCTCCCCAGACTACCGAACTAAGGGCCAGAGTGACGAGAAGGAGCATTTCCACATCCTGCCTCAGCTCCAGGCCAAGAGAGCGGACTTCCTCACCGTCATGTTGACCGGTACTTTGCCTCCACGAAGAAGCTTTGCCACGCCAGAAGAGGAAGTCCCAGAACCTGCAGGGCCAAAGGACGATGATGTCACAAAGAGTGAGTCCAACAGTGAGGCCAGTCAGAAAAGCACTGAACGAAGCCAGGAAGCTGCACCCTCCACACTCATGGCAGAGGACCAGAGGGTTCAGCGGGAGCTTGCTTCAGCCGCCGATGCAGACCCTGACTTGGAGGATGCATCCAAAACCCTTGTCCTCTTCTCTCCTGGAGACACACGCAAGTCTCCCTCTGGTGGTGATCATGGGCTAGAAGGTGAGTTGGCCACACCGTCTGCCCCCACTTCACGTACTGACCGCCTCCTGGTTGGAGAGGCAATGCAGCCTGAACCCTCTGAGACTGGCCGTTTGTCCCCAGCACTCAGGTCAGACCTGAGACCTTCCACTCCCATTGCTCCTGCATCACCACCCTTCACCAAAGTTGAGCGCACTTTTATCCATATTGCAGAGACATCACACCTCAATGTTATGTCTTCCAATGGTCACTCTGCTAAGGAGAGTGACAGGGAAGTCTTGGCCATCATGAAGCAATCAGCTGTAGAGGATAACACCTGTGAGCAGGGGGAAACTCCAGGGACAGAAGATTCACTAGAGGGGCCCGATCAAATTGCACCAGTTGACAAACTCACCAAAACTGAGAGCAGTCTGTCATCTGTCCTGGCTCAGTCTTTGGAGCCTGTTTTGGAAGCAGTGTCCCCAGTTCATGAAAATAATGAAGAAGTTGCTAAACTACGGACAACCGTATCACCACTACCAGCTCCCGCAAGGCCCCGAATCCGTAGCCGGATCCCAGTACTTGTTTCTGAAGAGGACTCAGGTTCTGAACTGTCCTCTTCCCTCTCTGCTCGGGCTCGGCTTCAGCAGCGGGCTAGGCAGCTGGACTTGGCCCGTCTGTTGGTCCAGAAGCAACAGGGTCGTTGGATCAGGAGGAGGATGCTGTCTGGGACATCATCATCATTGTCATCCGGGGACGACGAGCGCCGGCGGGCTTCTGAGACTCTGTCCACTGCGGGCTCTGAGGAGGACACACATACCTCAGACGAGTCGAGAAGAAGCTCCCGCCTTAAAACGACTGTAGAACAAGGTTCAAAGGAATGCAGGAGCAGGATCCCCAGGCCTGTCACCCCTGTAAAGAGGCCTTCGGGTGGGCCTGCAGCCACTTCTCCTCCTGTTTCCTTTCCAGATTCCAGCACTACCAAAGGAGCACCATCTTTTGCCAATGGGTATGATTCTGTTTCTCCCCGTTAGTCAATCAAAGTTTTCATGTTGGTATGGTTTGAATAAATATAACACCTTCACTTTACTCTTCTGTCCACAGGAATCAGAAAATTGGACTTAGCACTCTTAGCACCCAACGGAAATCCATACCTGTGTCACCCAGGTCCTCTTCCTTGTGTCCCCGTCCCACTGCTGTCCCTGCCACATCTGGCAGTCCTCGAATGCCCCTGCGAGTCTTGTTTGGTACCCGGCGCAGCCTTAGCTCTACCCACTACAGGACTGACAGCCCTTCTCCACAGAGAATATGTCCATCCAGGCAGCCACTCTCGGTTCGTGCCCCAACTGTCCCCATGCTACCGCCTAGGACTACTACAGCAACAATGCGGCGCAGCGCCTCACAGGACGTCACTGCCCAGTCCTCCTCTGGCACCATGTCCACCAGGACCAGGCCAAAATCAGCTGGTGTGACTAAGGGGAAAACAAAGGCCAGGGAGAAATCAGTGACCGCTAGATAATACAAAGAGACACATTGCTGAGACGTGTTTGTGTATAATCAGTCTTCAGACAAGCTTCGCCTCAAAGGTTCTCACTTGATTCCATATTAGACTGTGCTGTTACAATGACCTCCTTTAAATCCTTCAGTGTATATGGACCTCTCATTTTTTTTCCATGTTCAGCTTTTTGAACAATCTTCATGGGCTTCCAGTAATCTTGACTAACTATCGTACAGGAGCATTGGTGCCATGGTGCTATGATTATATCTGCTGCTCCCTGGCCAATCCCCAATCCAACTGATCCCAGGAGGTGAAAACAAGTCCAGTTACAAAGACTCTCATCTTATATAGTACTCCCAGCTTGTCCACAGCTCTACTACTCTCCTACTAACAGTACCCTGCTTGGTGTCACATTGCATGGTGAAGTCTACCACAAATACATTGAATTGTAGAGGGAAGATGATATGTACAAGATCTGTACCTTTAAATGATGTGATGTAGTACTCCTTATTGGCCAAAAATTAATAAATTGGACTGGTTTGAATGCCTGAACTATGTAACTATGGTAAGAGATTTCTAACTATACCCTGTACTCATTATAGTCTTGGATAAAAAGATGGATGTGAACACAAAAATAAATTGCTCGGCTGCTAGCCTCCTCCTCATGGTGCGACAATGGGCATGCTTAATTCAATCTATTTTCTGGGTGTTTTTATTTTGTTTATGCTCTGAATTGTACAGAATATAATAGAATCATTTCCCATAAAGACATATTTATTTTTTATCTTGCCAAGCAAAGTCTAAATTTCAAGTCTTTAACTTTCTGTTCTGATGTGTTGGCACTATGCCTGTTTTTTTTGCGCATGAGAAAAACAGGGTTAACCATGAGAGGATATTATACCTGCTTGGATTCTGCTGACAGTGCAAAGGCCAGCTGGTTGTTGGGGCTTGTGATGTGTTTGTGAAGGGGTTGATGGGCACTGAACTGTGAAGTAAAGTCTTGATCATGTGAAAGGCTGTCCTGTCATTATTTTCCTCAATGTTTTTTTTTGTTGTTTATGCAGGATGTGGGTCTGATCTGGGTCTCCACTCCAAAGTCCAGAGACAAAGTCAAGACCAGGACAAAGGAAGGGCAAGAACAAAACCAAGGTAGAGCAAGAACAAGAGTGTGGTCAGGCAAGAACAAGACTATGGTAGGGCAAGACCAACACTAATCTAGATCAAGACTATGGCAGTGCAAAACTAATACAAAGGTAGGGGAAACAAAGTTTACAGCAGGGCAAAACAAAGACTATGGTATGTCAATAACAAGACTATGGTAGGGCAAGAACAAGTTAAAACCAAGGTAGATCAAGACCAAGGTAGAGCAAATCCAATACTAAGGTACAAAGACGGGGGTAGGACAAAACCAATACTGAGGTAGGGCAAGACAAAGACTGAGGTTGGGCAAGACCAAGTTAAAACCAAGGTAGATCAAGACCAAGACTAAGGTAGGGTAAGTCCAAATTAAGATCGATACTAAGGCACCAAAAATGGGCGTGGCAGTATGCTGATTACAGAGAGTGGTCGCACCTGTAATTCACAAACATATGCATGGAAGCTAAGACTGGCCATGGTCACTACAGTCTTCCGTCTGTTTGCCATGTCCAGTTATTTCTTTTGACCCTTTCGAGACTCTGACACTGCTTTGCTTCTACCCACCTACCAAGACGTCACTTGCTGACCAACTTTTTTCTATGAAATCAGTTTGTGTTTTAGTTTTTGCATTGTTGGGTCCGGTCTAAAGTCAAAGTTTAACCCAGTGTTCATCTGAATGTTATCTCTAACAGAAAGACAATTTCTGCTTTTGACCTAGACTGACCGCGCTCGAACCCTGGCAGGTCACAGGCTCCGCCCATGGCACTAAAACTTGTAGTAGAGATCGGCTCAAACCAGTTCTGCTTCCGAGAAAGTCAGGCGGTCATTGTAACTGAGAGAAGAAATGGCACGGCAAAGAAATCTGCTGGAGCGAGAGCGATTCTGCTGTTCCATCTGTTTGAAACTTCTGAATGATCCGGGGACTCTTCTCTGTGGACACAGCTACTGTATGATTTTTATCAAAAGCCACTTGGACAAAGAGGAGGAGAGGAGGATCTACAGCTGCCCTCAGTGTAGAAAGACCTTCTCACCAAGGCCTAAACTGATGAAAAGCACCATGTTAGCAGATTTAGTGGAGGAGCTGAACAAGACTGGACTCCACGCTGCTCCTGCTGATCTCTGCTATGCTGGAGCTGAAGATGTGGCCTGTGATGTCTGCACTGGGAGGAAACATAAAGCTCTCAAGTCCTGTTTGGTTTGTTTGGGCTCTTTCTGTGAGGAACATCTCCAGCCTCATCGTCAATCACCTGCATTTAAGAAACACAAGCTGGTGGAGCCGTCCAAGAACCTCCAGGACAACATCTGCCCTCAGAACCAGAACCAGAACCAAAGACCAGAGCTGAATTCCTCAGATATTCACAGAAAATCACACTGGATCCAAACACAGTTCACACACAGCTGTTATTATCTGAGGGAAAAAGGAAAGTGACATTTATGAAGAAAAATCAGTCTTATCCTCGTCACACAGACAGATTCACTGATGTGTGTCAGGTCCTGAAGTAAAGAGAGTCTGACTGGATGCTGTTACTGGGAGGTGGAGTGGAGAGGAGGAGTTTATGTAGCAGTGACTTACAAGAACATCAGCAGATCAGGAAATTAAAGTAGATTTGGATTCAATGACACATTTGGAGTTTATATTGTCACCAAAACAGTTGTAAGTTTGTTCACAACAGTATCAAGACTAAAGTCTCAGATGGTTTGTTCTCCAGTCTCAGAGTTTACCTGGACCACAGAGCAGGTCTGTCCTTCTACAGCGTCTCTGACCATGACTAGACCACTTTCACTCATCCTCTCTATGCAGGAGTCTGGCTTTATTATGATTATGGAGACACAGCTGAGTTCTGTAAACTCAAATAGTCTCGAATTATGTAAGAAGTGAGTTAAAGGTGCAGTGCATCACTTTTAAATATAAACAAATGTCTTTTGGATTCAAAACACTGTCAAACTCAGTTCACATGACACTGATTAAGGCCTTATCCACACAAAAACTCCCGTTTTCTCCCTCTGTCAGTTTTGAAAGTGAAGTTTTCCATTTCAGCAAATGTCTTCATCACTGGCGTAGAAAAGATTCTGTGTAATCGTGGAGCTTTCGACACTGTGGTGTGTTTGAATGCAGCAGAAGTCACAAAAATGACTCAGTATCGCCATCTTGTGGCCTAACACAGGCAGTGACAATTGAAAAAAGAGATATTGATTTAACTTCAAGGAATCAAAGTTAAAACAAATAAATCATTCAAACTTAATCATCATTTCCAGGTTTGAGGAACACTGATTAATATTTCCTCAGGATCCCTGGAGGATGTTTTTTTTTACAAAAAGTCTGACTTTTCACTGATTTTAATAATTCTAAGGGGAAAAAAATGAATCCAAGAATTCAGGCTGTTAGGGTTTTTATGTTTTTAATTTTGTTTCCAATTTTATTTTTACATGTTGCCCTAATCCTCTAAATAAATCAAAAAGTATTTGTCTTGTTTCAATCCTTTGTCCAGTCCTTAGTTCCATAATATTTCCCATATACAAAACGTCTTATTATTAAGTCAGAATTGTGAGCTTAAAGTCAGAATTTTTAGGGAAAGAAGTCAGAATTCTGAGGAAAAAAGTCAGAATCTTGTGGAAAAAAAAGGTCGAATTTTGAGATTTAAGTCAGAATTCTGAGGATAAATCAGAATTCTTAGATAAAAGTCAGAATTTAAAAATTTAATTCAGAATTTTAAGGAAAAAATACTTAAATCTCAAGTCAAGCTGTTTTATATGTATAGATATGTTTCCAATATGTTGCCCTAACCCTCTTCCATATTCTCATTACCCTCTATTAGTTCCCAACAGCTCCCAAAACATGTTTATTGTACATACAGTGATAAAAAAAGTGACACATATTGTCTTCTTCTACTCCACAAACGTCCAAACATGCTGGTAGCTGGTGAAAGTTGCATCGTGCAGAAGATTCCTGATGTTTTTATCTGAACAATTTTACTGCCTGACTCAGCTGAGGTGATGCTGAACAACAAAGTGACGTCATCAGAGGGCGACGCTGGCACCTTTTAGAGCCACAACATTGATGAGGAGCAGACGGAGACAGACAGACAGACAGGCGGAGACAGACAGCGGTGACAGACGGTGGACTTTGACGCGGACGATGGCGGACTGCGTCGGCTTCCAGGCTCAGATCGCCTCGATCGTCGAGATTCTGGCCAATTCTGCGGTGGCGGAAATCTGTAAGCTGGTGGAGGACGGTTACGCGGCGCTGCGCGCTCAGATGGAGCAGGAGCGAGACAAGAGCGAGAAGGACAAGAGTGCGCTGCGGCAGAAGCTGCGAGACATGGACGTGAAGATGAGGAGCTACGAGAGGAAGATGAGGAGGCGCCTCCAGAGGGAGGAGGGACACGGGGAGCAGGAGGACAAGAGCAGAGGAGCAGAAGCAGGTAGACTGATGCAGGAGACACATACAGGTGTCCTCATGTACACACATGTCCTCATACACACACATGTCCTCATACACACGTGTCCTTGTACACACTTTTTTCGTGCTGGTCATTTAAGAAAGAATCAAAGTTACGCACTTTAAATGAGGAGTCACTGGTGCATGTGTTGTTCTCCAGGACCTGAAGACCTTCACACTCCTCCTGCCTCCTCTGAAGACAAGTCCTTCCACCACCTTTCAAAGGTAAGCTGTTCTTCTGCGGTAGGGATGGATCATATACGATATTGGACTTTTATGTTTATCCCAAGGAATTTTAAGTGTGCGGTAAATGTCCTGTCACGTTCTCAGCAGGAGGAAACCAAGCCGCTGCCGCTGGTGAAGCAGGAGCGGGTGGAGAGAGGCGACTGCAACCTGGACCTGAAGGTGGAGGTGAACATCCGGGCGGAGTGTGGCCTCTCTGCTGGTGAGTGTTTTCATTCACGCGACTTGTTTCCACGTTTTATTACAGCCCTTGTGTGAGTGCTACAGTCATCGGTTAACTGTTTAAGCAGCAATGTGATTTTCACCCCACTCACCTTGTTCCTCAGCTCTGGAGTCCAGTGAAGAGGCTCCTCCCACTGTTGTGACTGACACCAGTGTCACCCACATCACCGCCTCCACCATACTCCCCTCTTCCTCCCCCGCTGACGGCACAATGGATCTGGCCTGCCAACCTCGAGCCAAGCGTAAAGCCGTCAAGCCCTTGGGCAGCAGTTTGACTGGCGGTGGAGGCGGCGGAGGTGGAGGTGGTGGCCCGGTCCCTGATGCTGCACGCCGGGAACTTGGCGTGACAGATGGCGCTCTGAAGCCAGAGATCCAGACTGATGATGTCACTGTAGAAGAACTTCACCCCTCTCAATTGTCGACCCCACTAGCATCAGATGAGCCAAGCCCTGATCGACTCAACAGCCTGGGCCTGGACCTGGCCTGGATGCAGGAGAGGGTCAGCCATCTTGGTGCTGCATACGCGGTGGCACAGTTGGGTTTGGGAAACGCAGAACATCCCTCCGCCTCCTTCTCCTCACAGGGAGGAGGAGACAGTTTAGACGGCCCTCCAACCATGCTCTTCACGGGCGGAGCTCATGAAATGGCTGCGTTGGCCGCTACCTTTGACATGGCTGCCGCCGCCGCTGCTGTAGCTGCACCACCTCCTCCTCCTCCGCCTCCACCAACAGCTCCTTCTGTCACCACAACCAGCCAGAGGCGGCTGTACAGGAGTGGCGCTGCCACCGTTGCTGCTGTTGGTAAAGAGTCTGTGGCGTGCGCGGTGTGCGGCCGTCTCTACCCCAGCGCCGCCGCCCTGGAGCTTCACCAGCGGGTGCACACGGGGGAGAGACCCTTTACCTGCCCTCACTGTGGGAAGGGCTTTGCCCAACCCAACAACCTGCGAGTCCACCTCCTCATCCACACTGGAGAGAGGCGATATCGGTGCACACTGTGTGGGAAGAGCTTCATCTCGTCCAGCCACCTGAAGCGGCACCGCACGGTCCACACGCAGGAGAAACCGTACAGCTGCGCGCGTTGTGGACAGTCCTTCAGCCAGATGTGTAGCGTTCGCAGACACCGGCAGCAGTCGCAGTGTGGCCTATAGACCGAGTGCTGCAGGAGGCAGATGGAATCTGAAGCGTGGATGGTTAGAATCTCTTCACGTGGGAATTCATGCGTCTTCATGTAAGCACGAACAAATGTGACGAGACTGAATCCTGTGATATTACGACGTATGTAGAGTTGATGTTTGCCCTCAGTCATAGCAGTATGTGAACTGTGCTTCAAGGTGGAGCTCGTCTCAACCTTCTCTTTCTCTTTGACCACGTTCAGATCTGGTATTGACATCCGTCCACAGAGATCCAATCGACAAGTAGAGGAACGACCAGTAAGCCAATATATCCAGCGCTTTGTACTCACTGTCATCGGTCATAAAAATGGTTGAACGCAAAACTTTACAACAATAGCATACATCGAGGAAGTGCATTCAGTCACTCACTCACCCACTCCTCTTCTACCACGTGAGGGTCGCGGGGGTTACTGATGCCAATCTCAGTTGACAGTGCGAAAGGCGGGGTACACCCTGGACAGGGACACATAGAGACAAACAAACGTGTGGCCCCTTGAGGAACTGCAAACACACAGGAATACATAGAGTTTATCCCAAAGATACAAGAACAACAGAGTGAACACCAGATCGGCATGTGTGCTTCCGTCTTTTCCAGGTCTCAAATTAAGTCAGTCCTGGTTTTCTCGCTCGGTCAGTTGTTTCCTCTTCCCCGCTTCCCCCGACAACGTTTTTATTTCTTCTTTTTTAGGACACAACCTTTCTGATATGGAGCTGAAATGGTGGCCGAAGAAACCCTTCAAAAAAGAAAAATGTGGTTTTCAAAAGAAAACGTAGCAGTGTCAATGAAGCCTCACAAAGAACACTTCTGAATATGACCTTAGGTTCTGGATCGGATGGTGCATTCAGACTGTATTTTGGCGCGTTCACACCTGAAGACCTGAACAACTGTGATTGGATTCAGGATTGATGTTGGTACCAGGTCTTTTTTTTATTTTTTAAAGGAAAGGATCAGTGAGTGCCTCAGACAGTGTTGACAAAAACACTTCACCCCCCTTTTCTTTGCGTTTACGTACATACAAGTGTTCTTTTAAAAAGTTGTAGAACGATTGTTCTCGCATAATATTTCAACGCAAGCTTGGTATCGCAAATTTTAAACGGAATTTTCAAAGCTGTCAAGTAAAAATTAGGAGTCAGTTCACCAAAGTAACCAGTAGGTGGTGCCATCATCTGTCACCCCACAATTTTTCAACCTTAGCTAGGTTTAGATACAATGTGTTGCAAATTTTAACGGAATTTTCAAATAATCTGTAAACCAAAATGTTTCGGTCCACTGTTATACAGCAAATACTGGGAGGTAGTTCACCAAGATCAGCAGTAGGTGGCGCCAAAGTCTCTGTCACAACAGAAAAATAAGAAGAAGGTGGAGGTTAACGAAAATAAGAAGTAGCACAGCTGGTTTCACTCCATTTTAGTATTGGCTTCTTGTGAAGGAATGTTCCATTGTGTCTCACTTTATATTCTGTCATGTAAAAGGCCCGTCCTTTGTTCGCTGTTTCCAATGCGTCTTCTGTTTATCCATGTTCCAATTTTTCCTCCTCCCTCAAAGTGTTAGTGTAATTGTATCTGTCACTAAAACCATGCTAGTATCGCTAACCCCCCAGCTTAAATTGAGGGGGCGGAGCTTTCTAAACGGCTGTCACTGGGTCCATATTCCATCGTTTTCTGTAGCTCACTACCTCACTCGTTTGTCGGATATTTCCTTGACCGAAACTCCTTTTTCAACTCTTGTTTCAGAGAACTGTAATTTTGCTGCTGCCTCACTTCACTAGCGTAGCTGTTATGCTAATGTATTCCTTCCATTAGTCGCGTGACACAATAGATTGAAATTAAAGTAACGAATGTAATTCGTTTATGTTGAAAAGTCACATATGACAGCTACACTCACTGTCTCCTTTAACTTTAGTCCACCTGGTCCACCAGTTTAGAAAAAGGAGCTACAAGTCGTATGTTGCCAGGTTGGGTTTGTCTGCAATTTAAAGCCACGTTTGGCTGCTTCTGCCACTACCACCTTTTCTTTGGTTTTATGGAGCTTTTTCATTATACAGTTTTTCTGTCGTATTATTGCTTTTCCATTAGGGATGGTACCTGGTACATGGTGCGAGCTGAGCCAATACTAAAATGTGATGTCAACAGACTGCCCGGCCACTGATTGGTCAGAGAGTGTCGTCACTGGAAGAGTCATGAGTGAGACGTCCGACACAAGAATCAAGTCGAACAATGCATCAGTTAAAAAGACTTAAAAATCACTGAAAACATGCGTTATGCTGCGTTCCCACAAGTTTACAAACAAAGTCAATATACGTCGGCCGGGCCAAGTGGCGCTGTCGATGCGTGTCAAATCGTGCCTAACGCACACATCGCAAGTTTCAAACAAATCGCGGCGGCCAATCAGCGTTCTGATTCTCCAGTTTTGGACGCTCGGAGCTAGGGGTGCAATGGATAAAAAAACTCACGGATCGGATCATTTTTCGGATCAGCAAAAAAGGTCTGCCGCAATCTTTTCTCTGAAGTGGGTGTGCGACGTCGTGCACCGTCGTAACGTGGCTCAAGCACTTTCAGCATGTGTTTAAAGACCTCGTTTTGCACAACCGAATATGGCCTCATGTCTGCACCTATAAACACACCGTTTGAGATGGCTTTAGCCCGGTCTGATTGTGCAACAAGGGGCTGCTTAAATCCCGCGGTGATAAGCAGTTGTTGAGCAGCCTTCATTTACTCCGCTCACCATGACCACGCTGTGTGTGGACTGAACATGCGAACCGAAGATATTGATCCGAACGGATCACGGATCAATGATGATCCGTTGCACCACTACTCGGAGCTGTACAACACTTAAACTCTTGTGGAAACGTCTTGTGCCGTTTAACAACAACCGGACACAACGTGGCGAGTTTCACCACTCAATCCAGGGGGCTCCGTATGGACGAGAGGTGCTTCCAGCTCCCGAAGTTAATGGTGAAACTTGCCAAGTTGTATCCGAGAGACGACCATGTTCAGTGGTATTTCAGTTCAGTGACCGTGTCAGACAGAGTCTGTGCACCACTCATGCAGGAAGCACTGAACCATTCTGTGAACAAATCGTTTTATTCGACTGATTCTAATGATTCAGTTACACTCAAAACAACTGCTTTACGAGTCACTAGTTTGTGTCGTGTATAAAACCACGTCACGCAGTTTCGACCCCGCCCACATTGAGGAGGAACTATAAATAACCAAAAAACTACGTGGCCGAGCCAAGCCACACTGGCATAAAAGAAAGGCAACAAATTGTGTAGGAAACGTGCAAAATTGTCCTTTATTTTAAAGCACTTTAAACGTCATTGTGATGTCCTTTAAGCCGCGTTCAGTTTGTTTTATCTCGTTCATGAATTTACCGCGCATCGTCCACTCTCTTTGCTTGTGCTGCTACAGCGACGCGATTCACGGGTGAGCCGTGTTTGTTTTCCCTTGTCTGCCGTCGAATGGTAAATTCTCCGTTGAATAAACATTGTGATGCAGACCTGCACTTTTCCCATGTATGACTGTGTTGTGGTGATGATGTGTTATATTTGTTTTTTTGTCCCGATAAAATAAATAATATAAAGAAGAAAAAAAAGATGTAAAGTGAAAAAAAGTGTCGGAGTTGTGTGTGTGTCGGTGTATTGGTTGTCATGCACATGATGACAAATATTTTGTCTTCTACTATTCTTTCATGACCTGTTCCCATGTTTGAAAATGTATGGGCATCATTAAATGTGTACAAGGTTTGCAAAGAACCTGGCAGCGATGTGGGCATGGTTTCTGTTTTTCTGTGTTTTTCTTATACACACTTATATATATGTATATCTATATATATGTGTATATATATATATATATGTATATATGTTTATATATATATATGTATATATATACATATATATACATAAGGTATATCTGTGTCCAACTTGGAATATTTACAAAATTCCTAAACCAAAGCTGCCATGTTTTGTAGTTTATTTTTGATATATTTAATAGTTGGGTATTTGGTATTTTATTTTAATTTGATAGTTTTATTAAATTTAAATTATTTATTTATTTTATCTATTTTGCCCATGTTTTAATTATTATTTGATCATTATTTGTTTGTATTAATCGTATCATTATTATTATTATTATTACACTCCTGACCAGCTGGTGGCGGTAGTGCGATGTTCGCCATCCGCTAATGAACAACAAAATAGAGGAAGACGTTTGTGGGCGGAGCTTGTGGTGGAACCAAGAAGGTCTCACGGCTTATATGCAGACAAAACAACGGAACACATCGACTCTGTTCTTGTTATATTTAAGCCTGAGCCTCTAGCGGCCTTTGTGGTGTCTCCACGGGAAGAACGTCGGCGATTTCAGCGAGGGAAACGCCCGCGAAGCCTCCTCACCGCCGCCGCCGCCGCCATGTCCAGCCGCCTGGCCTTCCAGACCCAACTGGCCTCCATCATGGAGGTGCTCGCTAACGCTGCCGTGGCGGAGATCTGTAAGCTGGTGGACGACGACTACGCCGTGGTGAGTTTACAGATGTCCCAGTGTCAGCGAGAGAACAAGGCCCTGAAGAGGAAGCTTCACCTGCTGGAGCTGAAGATGGCGAGGGGAGCCGCCGAGAGGAGGCTCCGCGACAGCGCCGCCAACAGCAGCCGACCGAGGGTGCAGATCCGTGAGTCCTCGTCTTCCACCGGTGAGAGTTGACCCACAACCCACAGCAATGACACACTGGACGCGTTTTCTATGACTTGTAGATTCATTTTTATGTGATTAATACTGATTACATTTTCCAATGTCTGAAAATTGGCGACATCATATGGTGAGGCGGTGACGTGCAAACGTAGACTGCGTGTTTAAAGCGGTCTTGTATGAAGTAATAAAAGGGAATACCTGAGTAAAAGTACAAGTGTGTTCCTATAAAATTAATTTGGTACTAGTTGAACTCACTTTATAATAACTATAAAGTGATAATAGTGAACTAACTTTACTTTAGTAAAAATCTTAAACAATATGACATTTACTGTACTGTAAATTTTCATTTTTTTTTCAGTTCTTGGCTCTGCTGGTCTTTGTGTCATTGAGCAAAGAAATTCCAATCTTAATTCCACGTTGCAGTGTGTGAATCGGTATGAAAGTTGTGTGAATGGGTGAAAACTGTAGTGTAAAGCAGCTCATCAAGACTGGAAAAGCTTTATATAAATAACGACCCTAGTACCAACTATTTTTCTGATTTAATTTTTTAATTTGGTAGTAATGAGTAACAGATATTTAGGGGAATGTAGTCGGGTAAAAGTACAAGTTGCTAGAAATATAAACAACAAAGTAAAGTACAGATACATGAATTTTGTGCAGATATTTTAAAATTTTAGTTTTAAAGTGGATGTATATTGTGTCCCATTAACTCAAGCCAAATCAATGAGTTTAACATCGTCTTCACAAAACGTGGACACAAAGTAAAATATCGCAATATTTTGTGTGGCAATATTACATTATATTGTGTTTGAGACACTGAGTGTTTTTTATATATATATATATATATATATATATATATATATATATATGTATATGTATATGTATATATATATAGTACCGTAATAATATAGTACCGATAATATTGAGCCGTGATGTAGATATTGTGGTATCTTATTGTGCCTGAAATGACGTGATAATATTGTACTATGACTTAAATATTGTGATATCGTACCATTACTTAAATGTCATGATAATATGTGATGTCGTTTTGTGACTTAAATATCGTGATAATATTGTACCTTGACTTGGAATACTGATTTTCATTTAGCTTTTTTTTACTACAATAGCAGTAGTATTTTGGAAAAATTGTGCTTCCATCTTTCATTTTCCCCTGAGTAGAGAAATATATTCATTCTTTTTTTTACCGGTAGACGAAGCCTTGATCCGAGGCCTGAAACTACAACGCTAGTTCTGCACTTTTTAGACCCACCCGAAAGGGGGACGCGACCTCATTCTCTGATCGTAAACCGTGTCCCGCCATCTTTGCTGACAGTTACGCTAACAGGCTAACAATGACATAAAGTAGTTTTCAAACTGATATGGCTGCGAGGGGAAAGACCTGCATCTGGGTGAAGATGAAGAAACGGAGGACACGGCCATATATGTAACCGAGCACCCCAGCTTTGTGCCACATAGGCATTTCAGGATCCTGAATGTGAATTGGAAAGCCCACAGGGATAAATGGACATCTGAGCATAGAGTAAGTTGTTTTTGTATTTTTATATTTATTTTTATCAACACATTCGTCCCTGTCGCCATCTGAGCTAACGTTAGCATCTTTCATCAGTTCATTGTCATCTATTCTATTGTAAGCACAAATAGTTTGTATCACTCGTGTTGTGCTTGTTGTTGTGTAGACAGTAATATCACCTAATGTTGTGCTCATTGTTTTGTAGACTGTAATATCACCTAACAGCTTACCCTCACTTTGTGGAGTGGATCCAGCAAGAGACTGAGGAAAGACGATCTTCTTGTTTTACCTGCCTGTGTTGTTCAGGACATCAGAAGAAGATATTCAGCTCCTGATAAGCAGTACTATGTATATGAAGACACTGTTGTGATGCTAACGATGAGCTATAATAAGTCTGACATTTTTCCTTTTTTTAATCATTATTATTATTATTATTATTATTATCGTTGTTGTTGTTATTAATAATAAAAGAGCTACTTTGTTTACTGGTGACAACTGCATAATTTTTATCGTGTAAATCTAACTTGTGCAGAAAAGTAAGTAAGTAACTGTGGTGTACACATGAATGCAGGCTAATGTGAAAACGAACAACTTTATTATTCACAAAGGAAAATGTTTTGCCGTCATATTCAAGGCCTCAAGTTAAAATAAACAAGGAGACAGATGTAACACAGTACGCAAACAAAAAGAGGAGCAGGTACTGGATCGTGTGTGGCGTAAAGATTTTCTCCAAGGCTTGATTAAACCATGCTTCTCCCGTAAAGAACAAGGAATACAATTACACATGAAATATGACCAAAGATTTGACCTTTTTCCAGGAAAACATAAACCTTTCAGTAAAATATGCCAACTGAGTTAGCTGTGAGCATTTGACCGCGGTGTGAAAACATGGAGACGATATACCGGTGTTTTCAGTGTGTTTTACGAACTCCGGGTGGTTGATGGGAACTTACTGCTTGTCCTTTCCTTGTTTTACTGCTCATCCCGGTACAATTTAGCACCATAGAAAAAAACCCTGAGTAATTTACAACTCTGTAATGTGTTTGCCAACTAAATACTCTCGGGGATTTGTGTGGGGGTGTGGCCTTTTGGCTGTGCATCGCAGGGCAGCGAGTGCAGTGCATTCTGGGAGTTGTCATTAATCTACACGAGCAAGAAATAAATTTTTCGGTCTTTCTTGGCCAAGAAGGAACTTGCTTCAAATATTATTTCACATTTCTACCACATAGATGACCCAGTTTTTTTTAAACATTCAGCTTTCCAGCTGTGAATTAATCCTTTACATGTCGTGACTTAAATATCGTGATAATATCGTATTGTGGCTTCTAGCGTTTCCTGCCCCTAGTATTTTGGGCTATCTTGTTAGCTATACAATTAATTTTTTTTGCACATGCACAATGGCATTACATTACATGTACGACTAATTCACTGTGAAATAAATTGGCAGCCAATGCACCGTTAGTTGTCACGGTTTGCTGTCGGAAGCCAACTGGGAAGTAAAAATAAACCACAAGGGGGCGACTCTATTGCAAGAAGAGTCTTTAGCATGAATGAGCTTCGACTTCCCATTTGATTTATATTGTCGTTAAATAATTTCACAAACGCCAAGAAGAGTCCTGGTACGCGACACAGTCCACGATACCAATAATATTGAAATGCAGCAATTCTGTCATTATCAACATATTGTGAGACAATGGTATAGCGATACATCGCAATATCTGTATAAGTGAAGAAAACAAAACGTTAACCTGAAAAATGAAAATGTGGGCTTTCTCTGTTTGTTCACAACACAGAGAAAGGTCAAAGGTCATAAAGTCTATCTATTGAACGTGGATGGAGCGTCTCTTAACACTGTAAACTCCCTTTTCTTCTGGTCAATTCACTCCCACCCAAGTTTTCCCCTCACTTATTTGAGTAGCGCCACTGTGAGGAGACATGATGTAGTGACGCCCGGCGAGTGAAGCTGTCAGGGACCGTTTACTTTAGAGCGTCTTCATTTGTTGCTTTAAATATTGATATTTGCCCTGGCGTAACGAATATCGTGTTGCAAGTTGAAGGTCGGCGATGTATCACCAAAGTGTAATTTTTGTTTTTTACCAGTGTCGTTTTTAATAAATTAGTCAAGCTAGTTGGTGATAAATGACTGGTTGTTATTTCATTCTTAACTACTTTATAAAGTTTTTGTCTTTCAGTTGGTGAGTTAGGACATGCTTGTTGTGTTGTCGATCTTCGCTGCTCCTACGTCAGCGCTGACAAACTTGTCCTCCACCCTGAGGCTTCTTCTAAACTGTTGTGTGCAGGTGGCGCGTTTGAGCGACAGATGAACATGTCGCTGTGGTCGTCGGGTGGAGCCGCCGCAGGAGACGCAGCCAACCAGCCCATTCACTCTGACGACATGCAGTGCAAGGTAATAACACGGGGGGAGGGCAAGGGGTGTGTGCAGTGAATATGATACAGGGAAACCCTTTCTTTATTCCACCTGGGTATAAAGTGTCAACTACTGTGATTTATTAAAATGCATTGTGACTTTTCAAAAAAAAAAAAAGGCAAAAATGTCATTATTGTTCTTTATTTTAACACAAAACGATAGAAAATAGGGACACAGTGGTTGGTAGTGGTAAGCACTGTTGTCTCACAGCAAGAAGGTGCTGGGTTTGATTCCCAGTCTGGGACCGGCCTGTTTGGAGTTTGCATGTTGTGGACACTCGGAGCTGTACAACACCTAATTTTACAACACCTCTTGTGGAAATGACAGTAGAGAAGAAAATGGTGTCTTGTGTGGATATACGACAGATAGACGATGGTTTCTTCTCTGCAGACGTTTCCGCAACAGAGTGAAGCAATGCTTTGGTTGATGGTGAAAAGTCGTGTCACAAAATGTACAAAATGATGCAGTACCACTTATAGAGACAGAGGGTGACAGAGAGCAGAGAGACTTTAGCTAAAACCAGTTCTGTGTGTGTGTACCATTTGTCGTTAAACTGACACTGAAGTGGTGGAAAATGTTGCGTCTCTGCATTTTTGTTTTGTTAACATTCCGTACAAACACTGTTAGACGTTTGGTCCCCACAAGAGCAACGAGACCAGTGTGAGTGTGTGTCAGTGACCTGTTGTTGTTGTTGTTGTTGTTGTTGTTGTGCAGTCTCCAGATGTCCAGCTGGTGGAGCCAGAGCAGCTGCTGGTGAAGGAGGAGAGCGTGGAAGCAAACAAAGTGGAGGAGATGGAGGAGGACGTGTCGCTTATCAGAGACGACGGTGAGTGAAGACTGAACTGGAAATATCCCGTCTCGTATAAAGTACCTTAAAGTGATACTTGAAAAATGTTACTAGAAAATGACTTTGGTAGAAATTGAAGTCGCTTTCGGTAATATTACTTAAGTAAAAGTATATGACATTTACTGTACTGAAGTATCAAAGGTAATTTTCTGATAAATTGTACTTAAGTTGTAATTTCTTGGTCTGCTAGTCTCCTTGACCAAATACTTAGCCCCATGTTGCATGTGTGAATGGGTATGAAAGATGCTGGATTTAGCTCACTATTTGGCAATCAGTCTCATAGTGGATATATAGAATAGTTCATTATTTAACCCCCAGTCTCGGTAAATGTATAGATTAGTTCATTATTTGGCAGTCAGGTTCTCAGTGGATATATAGAATAGTTCATTATTTGGCCGTCAGTCTATTGGTGGATGTATAGAATAGTTCATTATTTGGCAGTCAGGTTCTTGGTGGATATATCGAATAGTTCACTATTTGGCCGTCAGTCTCGTGGTTGTATAGAATAGTTCATTATTTGGCAGTCAGGTTCTTAGTGGATATATAGAATTGTTCACTATTTTGCCCTCAGGCTCATGGTTGTATAGAATAGTTCATTATTTGGCAGTCAGGTTCTTAGTGGATGTATAGAATAGTTCACTATTTGGCCATCAGTCTCGGTGGATGTAGAGAATAGTTCATTATTTGACCGTCCGTCTCGGTGGATGTATAGAGTTTGGCCTGTTTATGTGACATATTTTTATTCCAATCAGGCTTTCATTCTGATTACCTGTGTCCATGTAAACATAGCGATGGACCTAGTATCGGACTGATATCTGTAGATACTCGAGGTTGTGATATTGGTATCGTACACAAAAGAGTTATCTCGAGATTAGGAATGCACGATATTATCGCCACTATATCGGTATCGCACAATATTGGCTTTAAAAGGTGTTATGGAATATATGTGCAAACACGACAAGTATTAAACAGGTTTTGTGTTTTCTCTTCATATCCTCGTCTCTTTAAAGGAGTGCTGGAGCGAATCCATCGTGGAGCCTCTGGACAGAGAGCCAGCCTCGAGCAGGATGCTCAGTCCCAGTCCCAGACCCAGACCAGCAGGACGAGGCCTCCCGCCCGCAGCAGCAGAGGAGTGGAGGTCAGTGACTCCTCCCCTCTCCTTAACTGTCAACCCACTTCCTCTAATGAAGCCAGAGACTCGCTGGAAGAAACCATAACCCCACCGCATTTAATCGATGACTCTCGGTTTGACGTCTTGTGTGACGATGATAAAAGTGCAAACTCGTTGGTTGAGGACTTTTTCGTTGAGTCCGCGGGGGGCGAGGGGGAAGGACAGAAGCCGCCGCCGTCGTGGTCGTACTCGTTGGCAGCGGCCGATTTCCCGTCCACCTCCTCCGGCGTTAACGGCTGGGCCCGCTACGGCCCCGCGTTCCCGCTGCCCCAGCCCTGCGGAGACGAGAGTGGCACGCTACAGCACCGAACCAGTGCCAAAGAGAGACTGTTCGTCTGCAGCTACTGTGGCAAAGCGTTCAACCGGCCGAAGAAGGTGGAGATCCACCAGCGCATCCACACGGGGGAGAGGCCGTTCAGCTGCTCCACGTGCGGGAAGAAGTTTTCCGAGGCCGGGAACCTGAGGAAACACCAGCGTGTTCACACCGGGGAGAAACCGTACTGCTGCGGCTTGTGTGGCAAAGGATTCGCCTGGATAAGAAACCTGAAAGCCCACCAGCAACGGAGCCACCCGGAATTTCACACCGACGAGGCGACACCGGAGCTGACATGAACTCACATCTCACTTTGTGCTGATCCAAATGAATTCATTTTTGTTGTTCAAATGGATTTGTCAATGTTTCATGGAGTAATTGCGAAGAAACCTGTGGAATGAACGGGGGAGGGAGGCATCGAGGCTGCATGTGACAGAAGTTGAGAGTATTTGCCGGTGAAATCACATTTAGGCTTCAGGCCTTTGCACACTGGAAAGTTGTGGATAATTTAGAATGTTAGAAATAGAATATAGAAATAAATTATGAGGACGAGGGGGGAAAAAATTACACACACACCTACAGAGTGAACGTCCATGAAAACTATTTAGAAGCTTGATATACACGCGCAATCCCACTGAATCGCCATTACAACCCCCCGTCACAGGTCTTCAAATTGTTTTACAGTTTTTTCTTTGTTAGAAAGAACAGGGTTTTGCGCTATTCCACTACACACTTCCAGCATGACTCGGCTCTACTTTTTTTACTCCTACGTCAGTGATTTTTTTTAGTACCTGCTCTGGCAATTTTCCAAGCGAGTTGAGCCAATAATAAAAAGTGACATCATCAATTTGCCAGCCACTGGTTTGTCAGAGAGTGTCGTCATTGGAACCCTCTTAACATGATCATCAGGCTGCCTTGATTTACAGTATTTTGATTTTACGGCTGTGGAATTGTCAAAAGATATTCAATGAGTGATTTCTTCCCAAGATAACTTTCACTTTCCATATCTGGCAGTTCGACCGTTTAGGAATAATGGTGCTGAGAAGCCGGGGTCACAAACGTGCAGTAATCTCCAACATTTAGCAAAGGTAAAATGTCAGTATTTACGATCCTGTGTACAAATCCCTTTGATCGACTGATTCTAATGATTCAGTTACACCCAACACAAAACTGCCTTACGAGTCACTAGTTTGTGCGTTTGTGTCTTCTCATTTCATCACTCATACCCGTTCACGCGCCGCTCTTATCACCTGTCTGGAGCAGTGCCGTAGACTAGTGGAGCCCGGAGCCTGGAATCCACTGAACCACCGTTGACCCCCGTTACCATATGTTTCTGCAGGATCGGATTGCATCGCAAATTCAGATGCTTACGGAGACTGTGCTGCTCTGTGACACACACACCTTAACCATCAGAATTAAATGCCTAACCCTTACCTTAAAATTAGGCCTTAGACTTACCAAAAAAAGCCCTTAAAAATATTTGGTTTGCCCTTACAAAGATACACATACTGGAACACACACACACACACACACAGAGTCTGGTTTCCATGAATTCTGAGGACATTACATTGACGTACATTAATTTCCCAGGGTCTTACTCTAACCTTGACAATAACTACTGCTGGTCTAACCCTAAACTCATTCTAAACTAGGGTGAGAAAGGTAGAAAAGGTAGAAATCCCCGGGCATTAACTGGGAATTGTGGATAATGTAAAAGAAAATATAAACATTTGCAGACAATGGCCCCTTTTTCCGAACAACATCATTTCCAGGAACTTTTATTACCAGAATTCCCAGGTTATCTGTGTGGTTTGCGTTCCCACCACACCCTCAAAGTTCCCGGAAAACGACACACAGTCGTTTTCGTGTCGCCGACTCGTCCTCCGCAAAGTTTTTTCCTCGGGTGATTTCAGTGGAAACAAAAAAAAATCCCGGGTAAATGAGAAAATTTCCTGCGGTGGAAAAGAGATTGATTTGTGTGTATATAGATGGATGTATAACTATCTGTCTTTACAGTTGGCTGAACAAAATTGAATGGTTTTCAAAGATATGTGTCGGTTAGGGATCGCAGAGAAACAGAAACAAGGGACCGACCGACTAAATCGTATTTGTGTGATCTTTTAATCATGATTTTTGAATAAAACAAAAATGTTGGCTGTCCTTTTACAAACAAACTGCCACTTTGCCGTGCGTGATCCATTTGCATACGTCATTGCAACAGGCCAGATTAGCTTCCTACCCATGCAAAAATTGACATAATCCACAGGCTTCCCACAGTTTCCCACACCTGGAAATGGTTTGGAATTAAGTGATTGTTCTGGGGAAGTGTTTGAATTCTAAGTGGATGTTAAAGAGGGGCTGGGCAACAATATATCATTGTGTTTTATCTATATCATGACAAGAGACGAGATGTAGAATTTTAAATATTTATTATATTGAATACATTTGTGAAATACACTAAATATACAGTATATATATATGTGTATATTGAGATATATATGTATATGTTTGAGATATATATATATATATATATTGATTCAAAAATGGGCCTAATTATTTGTGTTATAGCAGAATTTGGCCATATTTATATTTGATGTCATTGTTTCTAAGTGTTTGTATCTGAAATGACAGGTAATAATACGTGTATTTTAAGGTCATGTGATACAGATCATAAACAGTAGATTATATTTTATTTTACAGTGTTGTCGTTCAAACTTCACTACTATCTGCTAAAGCACAATGAAGACTAAAAATATACACACAATACCTTTAAGTCACCCAGCCTTACAGCCGTAGACATTTTTACACACACATACATACACATATATATGTGTGTGTATATATATGTATATATATATACAAATATACATATGTATATATCTATGTATGTGTGTGTATATATAGATATATATATATATATATATATATATATATATACACATATTGAATGATAAATAAAGTGATAAAGTACACAGTGATATTTGTTTTAGCTTATATTGCCCAGCCCAAGCAAGTTCATTTTTCATAATACGCAGGTTCCAAATGCCAAACTAAAGACTGTGGATGTTGACGAAGAACTTTAATTCCAAAGGGTTTTTTTTCGCTACAAAGCCTGTGATGAGCTAGTGTGCGAGTGTCAGAGTAAGAGTCTCATTATTGTTCCATCATGTCACCGTTTGTGAAACTACTTCGATTGACATACTCTCCCCAAATTCTTTTGCCTTTACCTCGGCAGCTTTTCTGTAGGGTTATGACTTGGAAAACATCCGACGTCATTTAGCAGACGCTTTTATCCAAAGCGACTTACAATGGAATTGAGTATAATCAGCCAGGGGTGGAGTCAAACTTGCAACCATTGCGACCATGATGTCTTTCGCACACAAGGTGCGGGTCTTAACCACTGAGCCACTCCACCCCCAGATTTATCCTTCAGATTATTATTATTATTATATCCGTGGCTTTGTCAGTCATATTTGAGGGTGTTAATGTGCATATAACTCTTGAAACTTTGCATGGAGGTCAGGTCTGGCAAAAATGTGATATTGGCATAGTTCCTGGACCTGTGCGTTGCTCAAGGGCTCTATATTGAATTTTGCCGTCTATTTTGGCGATTTGCAACCTACGTGAATGAGCGAACCCGTCATTTGTAGTACCGACATAGGTGAAAATTTGTCGACGCAACCCTCTGCGTTTTGGCGAATTTCGCCACAAAAACAGGAAGTGCCCTATAACTTCGGCTTACATTGAGTTCCGCCGTATTTCCAGAAACTTGGTGGGAAGAAGTCAAACAAAAAGGTCGACCGTAACCATGGCCTCAATCAACAGGAAGTCAGCCATTTTGAATCTTGGTGTCCTTTTTGGTGATTTTGCACCCTACGTAAATGAGCTAGACACTAGAACTGCTGCACTCTCCGACTTGCGTGGTTGAGCAGAGGCCTTATCATGACTGCGTGCAGTCCTAGTTTTTGTTTATTTTTCTTTCTCTCTCTGGAAAGGAAGTTGTATGCTTGATCATCCATGTAAATGTTTGATCGCATTATCAAAGTGTGGACTTTGATTTCGCGCCGTATGTTCAAAAAAACTAAAGAGACTCACTTTGTGTTCAATGTGTCATTGATTGAAATAAAATATGCATTTTAAACCACTCCATGTGTTTGTTTTATCTTGAGTGTTTTACATATATATGTGTGTATATACTGTATATATACATATATATACATAGAGTATATATATATACAGTATATGTATATTTAAAACAAGTTCTCTGACTTTTCAACATCTTATTTTTGTTTGAGGATGAACTTGAGAAAGTTATTCTCCAGGTCTGGGAAATGCTGATCTTCATTTTTTAAGTAGTAATTATATTGATATATTTAATTATAATGATCACCCAAAATAACACTTATTTGCCGACTTTCTCAATCAATCAAGTAATTGTTTGGTCCAAAAAATGTTGAAAATAATGATGTTCTCACAACCTTAAACATGGTTTAGTTTTAATGATTTCTTTTGATATGTGGAGCAAAGAAACCGGAAAATATTCACATTTAAGAAGCTGAAAAATCACAGAAACTGGTTGTAACTCACACTCACTCACCCACACCAAAGTCGTTAAATCCTGCAGTAGCATGTGTCTTCCAGATGTCGTCGTCACGTGTCTTGTTCGTTGTGTTTAAATGGCTGAACCCACTTTTCCTCTCTCTCTCTCTCTCTCCCTCTCTCCCTCCTTTGTTTGCGCAGAAAGAGGAGGAGCCAGATGTGGTGCTGGTGAAGGTGGAGGAGGCGGAGCCAGTGACGGGTACTGACGACCTGATGGGCCTCAGCATTCAGGAGGGTGAGGGGTAACGACCGGCCCTCGAGGGACTCGAGGATAAATATTTTAAAAAAATAACGATTCGTTGTTGATCAGTGACTTAATCTAAAAGGTGTTTTGTAGGAAAGCCGGACAGAATCGACGGAATTGAGCAAAATGAAAATGGAAATCAGCCGCTAAACACGGAATCTTGCTGGGTTTATACAACCATTATCGAGTTTACGCTAGGAAATTCTTGGACGGCCCATGTGGCCGTTCATATTTAGAAATTCTGGCCATGCGAATTTAATGCCGGACATACAGTATTCTTAAATAGACAAAGAATGCTCTGCTGAATTAAGCAGAAATACATTTGACTTAATTTACACGCTTATCTCTGGCGTTAACTATTTATAAATAAATAATGAAAATAGAAAATAAGGGAAATAAGTGTAAACGTGTGAAAACACACGGCTCGGTCCAAATGTCACTATTCTCCGCTCATGTCCGATTGCATCGGTGTTTCGTTTAAGCAAAGAAGTGCTCGGCTGCTTTTGTGAAATCAAAATTGTCCCAAGTCTTTGTGACGACCTGCGATCCTCATCAACCTTGTGAGTTTGTCCTCAGTGAGGCAGCATCTTTGGGTTTTGGTTTTGATTCGGTTGTGGAGCGAGAATCCTCGTTCGGCATGGGAATTATGATGGTGAGCTTCCCCAGCTTCACAGCCGTCAGGGTTGTTTTCCCCCAAATCCCTTATGACTGTTTCACAAGCATTTTGGAAATTCCAGCGTCCATACCCACGCATAACAGAGCAGTGGCACCACGTCTCGCTACAAATCCAGATATAGTTAGGTTCGCTTGGTAACATATCTCAGGTATCTGAATATTGAATCCATAGTCATTGATCTGATATTTTTGCCTTTGATACCGCAAACCCTGGGTGTCACGATCTCTATTGTAAATTGAGGGGGCAGCCCTTGGCCAAGAGGAAAGGGATGCTTTCCTAGTCCATCCAAGACCCGTAGTAGAGGATGGGTCAAATGTAGAGGAAGGAATTTCCCCAAGGGAATTAATAAAGTATAAGAATCAATCTCAGCCTTCAAATTAAAAGGTGGAATCGAGGATTTCCTCCCGCTAACCGCAAGCGGCTGCCAACTTAGAGTAACCATGGCAACTGCTGATTTGGGCGACACCTCGACCGAACTCGAACCCCCTCCCGCTTCTCTGAAATCACCGCTGTGGAAATATTCTGCGTTCCCGTGAGTTTTGTCAACAACAAGAACAACCACGGTGTGTAAACTATGCTGTAATCGTGTAGCAAAGCACAGGATGTCTCCAGTGTTTCAGTGTGCCGTGTTCGCCAAACAAAGTCGTTTCCTAACTAGTCCATCTTCCCCCACAGGTTCTCACTCAGTGTCCTTCTCTTTGGGTCCAGGTTTGGTGGAGTCGAGTACGGATGACTACAGAGGAGCGCTAGCGGTCGATGAAGCCACACCAGCCCCCATTAATCATCTGTCTGAGCTGCAGGAGTCTGATGGCAGCTTCTCAGAGGTCAGCTATGGCTGTTCTGCACTGTGGACTAATGATGGGAGTAGTTATTGTCATGACAACAGCCTGCTGCGGCCGTCCTCACACTGTGCGCCCCTATCGTTTATGCCTGGCGCACTCTCTGCAGCAGAGTCTGGCACCTCACGGAGAAGATCTGCTGGTGAAAGCTCCAGAAGCTTCCGGGCTTCCTTTGAGCAGCAGCATCCTGTTATCGATTTGTCCGAGGAGTCTAACCTCCCTGTCCAGGCTTCAGGTCACAGTCATGGGGGGCAGGGGTCTGTTCAGGGTCTGTACCGGGAGCCGGGGCAGAGTCAGAATCAGGGCAGTTCCAGTAGTGCCGATAAGCAGCAGCGGCAGCAGCAGCATGGCAATAGGAAGAGGGTTTGGATATGTAGGTTCTGTGGGAAAGGCTTCATGTCAGCGGCCAGTCTAGATTCCCACACGAGGACTCACACTGGAGAACGGCCGTATGTCTGCATCGTCTGTGGGAAAAAGTTCTCCCAGGCCTGGAACCTAAAGATCCACACCAACATCCACACCGGGCAGAGGCCGTACCCGTGTACGATCTGCCCCGAGAGGTTCTCTGATCCCAGCAACCTGAAAAAGCACCAGAAGAGACTCCACCCTCAGACCTAGGCGCGTTCTAGATTCTGCCACACTGTCTAACTTGCATTGATCCACGTTTATCGCAGTGTTTTGGTTGGAAACGTCCATCAGGAGAATGGTTTTTGGCACATTTTTAGAGATGCTATCTCGCGTACCTCAGAATATTTGTAACTGTGAGAAAACAAACTTCAGTGTATCGATCTTATTCTTCAATGCGGAAGTATCTAGGGGTCTGACGTCCTGGCACCTCCGGTTTTCCTTCACGTATCTGTAAACACAGCCAGTTTCTTTTTCTTAATTAACGTGGGAACACGATTGAGGACATGAGGAAGTGGCCTCATATAACGTATATAAGGATTTTCTTGTGTACTAAGTCCTGATTAGCTGGGGTTTTACCTGCAGATGCTGACGTTTTACCGGCGCTTCATAGCGCAGGCTGATTTTCAACAAAGTCAGCCAAACAGGCAAAGAGACGTGTAATTTCCTTACTAATTTCGTAGAGGTTTTGTTTGCGGCCATTGACCTTCACTCCACTCAACTGTCACATCAACCCGACCGCACATACGATACCTGTTTTTCCCCACAATTTGTGTTATTTTAGGTTTTCCTTGCCTGCTGCGTCAAGCTACACGACTACTGACCGGAAATGCCAAACCACAAGTTTGGTGCCAAGGACGTATTTCGCCCTAAGGGCTGAATTTATCCATGTTTTTGGCACCCTTGCCTTGGGGTACGGTTTGGACAGGCTTTGTCATCTGACCAGACCGCTCTTTCCGGTCTTAGCTCCACCCATGAATGTCAGCTGATTGGGCGGTACAAAAACGTCACTCCCTTGTGACAGGTGTTCCTTAAACGCCCGCAGTCTGTTCTCATACAAGTTTCAAAGTCTTCCTGAGACAAACGGCCACAAACCCAGCAGGACAAAAGGACCTGCTGGATTTCCCCCAAAAGTCGGTTTTGTCACGTTCGATGTCGTTGTCGTTGCACCGGCACAACCCGCGCCCAGCCTACCAAATGTAGGTCCTGTACTCAGTCCAAACGCAAGCCTGACTCAGACCCAGCCTTTTACGCCAGAAGGAGTTGGTGCCATACACCCACTAGAGGGCAGCACCGAGTCAGTATTTTATAGTTATAGGTTATAAAAATGTTCCTTTGTGTCTGCTTTTCACTACACGATTTTCAGCCAGATAGATAGATAGATAGAATGCGATTGATAACATTTGATAACCCCCACACACACACACACACACACACACACACACCAACAAAACTATGGTGGCCTTCACATACCAGAAAGACTGTTAAGACCTTTTTCGCAACTGTCCACTCTTTTTTTGCCGTAGCAACAGGAGCACAAGATGGCTGCCTGTTCGGTCTGCCGTAGCAACAGCAGCACAACATGGCCGCCTGTTCTAGGGCTACAAAACCAAACATTTCTTTTTTTCTTTTCAAGCAAGGTCAGACACTTATTCAATATCTGCACGTAACAACCTTTTAAAACAGTAAGGAATTCAATTCCAATGGGAATTTAGGGTGACAGACAGTGATAATCCTGATGTAACTTCTTCTTCACATGTTCTGTTAGATAAATACAGACTCACAGCCACTGTAATAATGAGACAGAGAAAATTTGATGTGTATTTTAACATCCTCGTGGTTTGAATCATGGTCTTCCAGTGGGAATTAATCCGGTTTGATTTGAAAAGGAATAATAATAATAATAATGATAATAACACAGGACCACTTTTTTATATTTGTTTGTTTTAGCTACAAGATTAATTTTCCTCTGGAGGAATGTGTTAACATCAAACTGAATGTTGTGTAAAAGACACCATATCCTGTAAATGTTAACTGCAGGAACTTTTTTTTTTGTCTTTTTTTTAATGATTGTGTCACAATTTTGTAATCGGTGTGCGCCGTTTTTGTAATGTCAGTGATTAAAACTATATCAAATCATGAAACGTGAATTTGTGTTTTCATTGTAAAAAAAAAAAGGCTAAAAAAAAATTCTGAGAAAAATAATTAAATCATACAACCATTACAAAATTGTGACACAAAATTAGCAAAGAGTATTAAACCCGAACGCAAATTCAGGCTGTCCGCAAAATTAGATCACAACACATTTGCATGCTGTGTGGCCACCAGAGGGAAATATCTCATAAAAGAGATTCAAAAGCAAACAGAAGCACTCGCCCATGAAGGCAAACAAGTTAATCAAATTTTTTTTGTATAGCACAAAATTAACTACCTTTTTCTTTTAGCACCTGCTCTCACAAGGTTCCAAGCAAACTGAGCTGATACTGAAATGTGACATCAACAGACTGCCGGCCACCGATTGGTCACTGAAGAATCATGAGCGCGCCATCCGACACAAGAATCAAAGCAACAATGTCCAACTGTAGATCAGTTAAAAAGACTTAAAAATCTACTTATAGTTCCAAATTCTACTTATAATTCTAAATTCTACTTATATTTCCAAATTCTACTTATAATTCCAAAATCTACTTATAATTCTAAATTCTACTTATAGTTCCAAATTCTACTTATAATTCAAAAATCTACTTATAATTCCAAAATTCTACTTATGATTCCAAATTCTACTTATAAATTCTACTTATAATTGAAATTCTACTTAGAATTCAAATTCTACTTATAATTCTTATAATTCAAATACTTATAATTCCAAAATTCTACTTATAATTCCAAATTCTACTTATAATTCAAATTCTACTTATAATTCCAAATTTACTTATAATTCAAATTCTACTTATAATTCCAAATTCTATTTATAATTCCAAATTCTACTTATAATTCCAAAATTCTACTTATAATACCGAAATTCTACTTATAATTCCAAAATTCTACTTATAATTCCAAATTCCACTTATAATTCCGAAATTCTACTTATAATTCCGAAATTCTACTTATAATTCCAAATTCTACTTATAATTCCAAATTCTACTTATAATTCCGAAATCTACTTATAGTAGTTTCCTTCTTTGCAGACGTTTCCAAGACAGAGATTATTGTAACAATGCTTTGGCTGATGGTGAAACGTTTGAAAACCCGCACTCCCATCGCGTCACAAAATGTACAAAATAGTCCCGCCGCGCGGGAGATGCGGTGGGAGCAGAGCGGCGTTGACAAATAGTGTTCGGTTTGATCACAGCATTAGTCGGACTACGACTTTAGCTCGTTTAAACTGTGTGTGCATATAAATGTACCGAGTGACAGCGAGCCTCCGTGTCTGACAACATGGGGGCGCTGACGTGCAGCACTGACGGCGACGGGTCTCGTCTACAATCTGAACAGACACGTTTTTGTTTTGACTGCTTCCTGTAACCCTCTCTCTCTCTCTCTGTTCACCTCCCCAGTCGGCTCCTGTGATGTCCGAAGATTCCAGCAGCGTGGTCGCAGTCCAGCTGCATGTTCCCGACACCAACACGCCCGCCAACCCCAGCGCAGAACAACAACAACAGCAACCAGCGGCGCAGAGATCCGAGTACTCCCTGTTTGAGTTGGAGACGTTCTTCACGCGCTGGGCTCCTGACGTTGACTCCGCGTCAGCGTCCACTGGCCCGTCGTGCTCCTTCAGCACCGATGACTCGGCAGATTGCGACCCGGATGAAGTCACTATCGTAGAAACCGAGCTGCCGGGTTCGTCAGCAGGGGTGGCGATGGGTGTGTCCTCTGCGGCCGTCGCGTCCACGGCTCACGTCCAGCCGACTGAACCACGAGGTGACGAGAGTTTGCGTCAAACGCATGTCCGTGTTCGGACCTCGGAATGTCTGAGGTCGGGGGGCGTTCCCGTCGAGGGAATTCGGATTTCTAACTTCGTGTAGCCCGTGTGAGGATTATTCGTATACATAGTACAGATTAATATTCGGCGGCCTGTGGGCCAAAACTGGCCCGCCAGCATCACTGTCTGTGGCCTGGCATGATTTCAAACATCATGTTTTGGAAATGATTTATTTCACAATTTCATCCAGTAAAAAAAAAAAATGAAAGCGATACCAACAATACTAACAATAATAACAAAAAGTGGCTTTTTAAAGTAATTTATTGTTTTAACAAACTTGAACTCAAACTCCAAATAAAAGAGATAGAAAATATAGGTTCATATAGAGTAGCCTTTGCTATGGCTCGCTAAACTGCTAACGTCTTCGCCGCTAACGTTAGCTGTGGCTGCACTCGCGACTGGGTGGTATTGACGTGGTAGGCTAAAAAACTTAGAATTAAAAATTAGATTAATGCAATTAAAAAACATAACATGCTAAAATGATTAATAATTAATTCATTCATCGCAATTAACGCGATAATTTGACACCCCTAATTAAAATCACTGATTTTCTCTATGGACTAGAGAAAAGAGAATCGTGTGGACCTTAAACAGCGAGTCTGACAGTGGTTTGAATCCACAAGACATTTGTTTACCTTTGAAAGTTGTGGTCTACACCTTTAACTCACTTCTTCTTACATAACTCAAGGCAATTTGAGTTTACAGAACTCAGCTGTATTTCCATAATCATAATAAAGCCTGACTCCAGCATAGAGAGGCTGCGTGAACGTGGTCTGGACTCTGTGGAGCAGAGTCATGGTGTCAGAGACGCTGTAGAAGGACAGACCTGTTCTGTGGTCCAGGTAAACTCCGACTCTCGAGGACAAACCATCTGAGACTTTAGTCTTAATACTGTTGTGAACAAACTCACAAATGTTTTGGTGACAAATGAACATCCAAGATTTGTCATTGTATCCAAATTCACATCCATCTGACCTGCTGATGTTCTTGTAAGTCACTGCTACAGAAACTCCTCTTCCTGTCCACTCCACCTCCCAGTAACAGCGTCCAGTCAGACTCTCTTTACTCAGGACCTGACGCACAAACGCTTGCGTGAATCTGTCTGTGTGACGAGGATAAGACTGATTTTTCTTCATAAATGTCACTTTCCTGTTTCCCTCAGATAATAACAGTGATGTGTGAGCTGTGTTTGGATCCAGTGTGATTTCCTGTGAATATCTGAGGAATTCAGCTCTGGTCTTTGGTTCTGGATCTGTCAGTAAAACATCTACTCGAGTCACAGCCAGTGAGATGTTTGTCCACGTCTCAGTCAGGACGTCCTGTATTTGACCTTTGACCTCTGCCACAGCCGCTGTCACCTCCTCAAAGTGTCTCAGAGAACGGACGTCGGCGGTGTACGAGTGTGTCGATGGACTGAGTGCTGACAGTGAGCGGTAGTTGAGGAGAAACTGGTTGTGGTCGTGTGTGAGTGAGAGCTGCTTCAGTTCAGCTTCTTTCTTCTTCAGCTTAGTGAGCTCCTGCTGAAGCTTCTCCTGAAGATCTTTGACTCGACTCACTTCAGTTTCCTGCTGGGATCTGATCTGCTGCTTCACGTCAGAGCTTCTTTTCTGCAGGAGACGCATCATCTCAGTGAAGGTCTTCTCAGTGTCCTTCACGGCTTTATCAGCAGAGAGAGTGAGAGCCTCCACCTCCTGTTGAAGCACCTTCACGTCTCTGTCTATGTCCTGGACTCTCTGCTGGATTTCTTCTCGACTCAGATCCAGCTCTCTCTGCTTCTGCGTCTTCTCTGCTGCAGCTGAGACCGTGTCGTGGTCTTTATGTTCGTCCACAGAGCAGAGATAACAGAAGCACTGCTGATCAGTACGGCAGAACATCTTCATCACCTCATCGTGACGAGGGCAGATGTTCTCCTGGAGGTTCTTGGACGGCTCTACCAGCTTGTGTTTCTTAAATGCAGGTGATTGATGATGAGGCTGGAGATGTTCCTCACAGAAAGAGGCCAAACAAACCAAACAGGACTTGAGAGCTTTATGTTTCCTCCCGGTGCAGACATCACAGGCCACATCTTCAGCTCCAGCATAGCAGTGATCAGCAGGAGCAGCGTGGAGTCCAGTCTTCTTCAGCTCCTCCACTAAATCTGCTAACATGGTGCTTTTCATCAGTTCAGGCCTTGGTGTGAAGATCTTTCTACACTGAGGGCAGCTGTAGATCCTCCTCTCCTCCTCTTTGTCCCAGTGGCTTTTGATACAGTTCATACAGTAGCTGTGTCCACAGAGAAGAGTCCCTGGATCCTTCAGAAGATCCAAACAGATGGAACAGCAGAATTGCTCTCGCTGCAGCTCAATTCTTTGCTGTGCCATTTCCTCTCTCGGTAACAACGACTGTCTGAGTTTCACTTCGTCACAGACAGAACTGTTTTGAGTGCAGTGGGCGGAGCCTGTGGTCAGCTACTCCCTCCTGAGGGGGAGGGAACCAGGAAATGTGAGCTCAGATCAGAGCAGGCTGTGTTTGAAGAGGGAGGTTTATCAGAGTGTGACTTGTTTCCAGGAAGAGGAATCGCCTGACAAACACTCTGTGTTTCACTGTTTGTGTGCGATTATGACAAATGAGCAGTGAAACCAGGCCTCAATTAACACACAGCAAAAGTTCTACTGTTTTCTTGTGTTGCTGCATTTCCAGAACAATTTCTCATAACAATCTGTCCTGTGAAGTTTCCTGAGTTGTCTTTCAACTGCAAGGTAGTGGGTTCAGTCCCTGCCTCTGCTAGTCTATATGTGTCCTTGAGCAAAGACACGTAACCACATCATCAAGACTAGAAAAGCTCGATATAAATACAGACCATAATACCATTCCTCTTCTTCTTCGTCTCATTTTATTTGGTAGTAACGAGTAACAAAGAGAGTTAGAGGAAATGTCGTGGAGTAAAAGTACAAGTTGCTAGAAATATAAACAACAAAGTAAAGCACAGATACATGAATCTGTCTCTAACTCCTCTGTTAAATATGGACATTTTAGACATTTCCTTTGCTAAATGTTGCAGGGATTTTTAACTGATCTACAGTTGGACATTGTTTGTTTTGATTCTCGTGTCGGACGTCACACTCATGACTCTTCCAGTGACGACACTCTCTGACCAATTAGTGGCCGGTAGCCTGTTGACTGTCACATTTTAGTATCGGCTCAGTTCGATTGGAACGTCGTCAGAGCAGGAACTAAAAAAACCCACCAGGTACCAGGAACTATCCCTGATGGAAAAGCAAAACAAATAAAAAATGAGTCGAGCCAAGTAGTGCTAGAACTATATCATAAAAATGCCTCGAGTGTAAAACCCAGCCTTGATAAACACACAGATAAAAAACAAAAAAAGTTCTTATGTGTTTTTTTGTGTAGTTGCAGTTTTACATTCCAGTGCACTAAAAGCCGGGTCTGTGTCCTGGCAGCCATGTTTTCACTGACGAGACAAGTCCCAAGCTGAATGTCAGCAGCAGGGGGCGCTCACAAGTCAGCGCTGACTGTGTGTCATGACAAAAAAAACTGAACTTAAAGATGTAGACGTGAAGAAAAACTTGTTTTCCAGTCCTGGAAATGATTTGAAACAAAGTGAATGTCAAATATATCGCCCCCTGGTGGATATTTAGTATATTCTGACTTGTGGGTTGTCCTGAAGCTATAGATATTGAGAGGCTACGTCCAGTTTTTATCAACGGTCTATGGTTGTTGAGCGTTTCAGTCAGGGAGGATGATGTAATAAAAGTGTTTTTCTTTTCCCGCTGTCAGCAGGTGCATCTGCGTCCGTACATGTTAGGATGCAGGTGCCGTCTTCCCAGTGTCCATGGAGCAGAACAACAGCCATGATGAGGAGGCAGCAGCACAGTCGCCTGTCTGCACCGTCCTCCAGTGCTAACAGCAGCGGCGATAAACCAAGTGTATCTTTGCCGGCTGGAGAATCCCCTGGCATCGCCGCGCAGCATCGAGTCCCCTTCCTGGCTCACCACAGCGAAAGCCAGGCGGCCAGCATCGCGTTCAACGACCGCCGCAGGAAGAACTACGTCTGCCGAGCCTGCGGCAAAGCGTTCCCGGGCCTCTCCAACCTGGAGGCTCACGAGAGAGTCCACACAGGGGAGAAGCCGTTCCGCTGCAACACCTGCGGCAAACACTTCTCCGAGGCCGGCAACCTGAAGAAGCACCAGAGGGTTCACACCGGGGAGAAACCCTTCAGCTGCAACCAGTGCGGGAAGAGATTCGCCTGGATCTGCAACCTGCGGACGCACCAGCAGTCTGCCACAGGCTGCGGTCCACAGATCGGGGGAGGCTTAGGACTGAGCTGATCATGCACAGTACACTGTTTCCTGATATTTCAAGTCTTTGGTGGAAAAACTGTGCGACTGTCAGCAACTGTTTCTCCCACGTTGACCGGCCCCCGAGAAGACTAATGTTACCTTCTTGAAGCTAACGTTGGTCGGAAAGTTGTGTGGTGAGGCTCCACACAACAAAACCTGTTTACAGTCTCTTGTACATCCAATAAACTGGTCCACCGGTATTCCCAGACGTGGAGGACAGATGTCTCCGGTTTGCTTCAGAGAACCCAGCAATAACGGTCGTTTGCTGATGACAGTGATATACAGTATCAATATGTTGCCTTTGTGGTGACGTGTCTCGTTCTTGTCCGGGTGTCCCATTCCGTAAGGGTAGACTTTAACTACCCGTACTAACTCAGTTCCAAGTGGTGAGGGGTGAGATGGGATTGGGCCTTTAGCTCATTAGCTACAAGCCATGTGTTCTCTAGGGCAGGACCCACATATTTTGTACAAGTAGACCTTTCTTAAAAATAATTCTGGTTTTAGTTTTTAACAATTTGGTGAAGAACGGCATTTGCTTACGATGGTAGTTCCCAGAATTCTAGGCCTCAACTTGGAATGTGGCGAAACCCTCGTTTTGGGGCAAAACTGTGTATTAGGGACGTAACGATCCCGATCTCAATGAGACGATCTGGGAACTTTGCAACTGGTAGCGGATTGGCGGTCACCCATGACCCTGAAAACAAACTCCAGCTTCAGGGGGTTTTTCATGATCATGCCAACTGTCGGCTACTGTATTAGCACAGAGCAGGTTCTTCTCCTGCTTTGATCGTTTGTGCAGTTGCACGTCGAGTTAAATTCCCTGTAAAGCAAACGCACAAAACTCACAAAATGTTTTTCTGGTGAGGTTTAGGCCTTTTTTAAAGTGCCCCTCTGCATTTACAGTGGTTTCGTTCCAGTTGTAGTCAGAACTCGGAATTTCCAAGGACCTTGGGTGTCCAACTTGGGAATCTCACGTACACATATCCCCCCTTTTGAATTAGGATTCCAAGATGGAATTCCACTTCTGTCGCATTAACTCCACAGTAAATCAGTCATACGCGTAGTACAGTTTTATTTTTAACCGTAGACAAGTTGCGACACTGTTTGTGTGCGCAAATAACCGCATTGTTATCGACTGGCATTGCCAGCAATAGCCAATCATCGCTAGGCCTGAGATACAGTACGTTTGAGTTTCCGACTTCTCAACTGGAACGCAGTGAACTCGAAGTCCCAGATCCGACTTCGGAGTTCTGATATAAATGGAACGCAGCACGAATTCGGTTGTTGGTGTCTGTTGTGCCAAAGAGTTAATTTTCTCTTTGCTCCGCTTGACCATGGGCGTGGCTTATCTCAGGGTTTTTTTCCCCTTTGTAGAAGAGAAATGTGAGGCCTCCAGCTCCTGGTAAAAAAACGCTTTCATTTCTGGTCGGTTTCAAACATGGAATTAAGGAATAGTATGAATTAAAACACATAAGTTAAAACATGGCATTGGTCCTGTCCTTGTGTGTGTTCTTGTAAAATTTGTTATAAGGATTTGTTTTCCACCTCTAAACTGTAGCCCCATGACAACACATCAAAAACACACCATCAACCCTCCCTTTAAGGTCAACAATGTTGTAATAAAATGTTGATTTATTTCACAGTTTGAGAATTTGGAATTCTAAGTAGATTTTGGAATCCTAAGTAGATTTTTAATCTTTGGGAACGACTGTAATGTAGTAGTTGGGGAAAAAAAAAAATAATTCATAGCAGAGGATGGTTTCGATCCATCGACCTCTGGGTTATGGGCCCAGCACGCTTCCGCTGCGCCACTCTGCTGACGGTGTGACAATAGTGCACGTTTTCTATATAAATCTATCACACGACAGCAGTGTTAAATCGATTATTTGTTTTATTTCGGCGGGACTTTTACCATACGTGTTGTAATATTCATTAATGTAATTATTTGTACTACTCTCAACGTATTACCTGCTTCCGTCTCTTTTTCCTCCTCTTATTATTTGAATCTGCCGCTAGAGGGCAATGTAAGACCACTTGTCTCTCTTGAGTGACGTGGGTGAAAGTGTAGGAACAACTAACTGTGGGTTTTACTCGATTCAAAGAAATTAAATTCAAAACAATGCTCAGTGCAATTTTCAAAATACCGAACCCAACGGAGGTTTTTAACCAAAATGAACTGTACCATGATGGAAACACAATAGGGCTGTCAGTTTTTCTCTATAATCCCATTCGAATTCCGTTCTTCATTATTTATAATTTTCAAATTATATTTAAAATTAAAAAAAATATAACATTTTTAATTTTTAATTTTTTTTTTTTACTGACGAACATCTGTGAACCTGGAACCGGAGGGAGGAAAAAAACACTTTTTTAATATTTGAATTATATTCAATCCCCAAAATTCGTTCCAACAGCCCTAAAACACACCGCTATATGGCGCTTTTCTATTATACAGTTTAGTCAATATGTCAATAGTTAACAGCGGAGTCTGGTGTATTTAGCGACAAATCACGACCACGTTCAGTCATATTTCATAACTTCTTCAAGAAAACTAGATCCAGATTCGGGCAAAAGACTCAGAGGAAGCTGGTTGGCTGAAGACCTGTTTATTCGGTCAAACAAATTGCACATCGACGGTCCTCGCATCAGTAGCACCTGGGAAGTTCTACTCGTAAGAATACCAAAAATGGAAAAGGTTCCTGTATTCTGGAGTAAAAGCTCTGATTTTAGTTCTTTAAACCCATCGATTCGAGTGGTTCCAGCTAACCAGGAGTGTCTCTGTGGGTTTGACCAATGTTCAATAGAGGGCGTGTCTTTCTTTAGGGAGGGTGATTCAGCCAATGAGATTGTGTGAGGGAGATTTGAACAGGACAATGGACTTATTTTTCAGCAGTGCTTGCGATTGTGGGCTCTCAATGCTCCGACCAGATTTCCTGGCTCCAGAGACACTGAAAACTCTCCAAAATCCAACAGGAGTGACGCTTTTCTGTCGCCCAATCAGGTGACTGTCTTGGGTCTAGCTCCACCTCTGGTAACCCAAAGGAAGGGTACCAAAAAATGGAACAGCTGGGGCCAGTTATTTTGGTACTATTCCTAATGGAAACACACAAAAAAAAACACTTGAAACACGGCATAAAATGGAAAAGAGCCAATGGTTTGACTTTGGATCGCAGTACCAGTTTCAAACACTAGTGGCCACAGTTTTCCATATTTTACGTCATGCCCCACAAGGTTTATTGCAAACGTCAGCAAATGATCTCTACTCTTTATTGTTCCCGTCCTCCTGCTGTTTCATTCCGTCACCACTGTCTCTCTTCTCCACCTCTTCATGCATCATCCCGTCTTCTGCTTCTTCTTCGTCCGCCGTACCTCCCTCTAGTTCCCCTTCCACGCTCCTCCTCCTCCTCTTCCTCCTGTCCCGCAGAGCACAGGGAAGACAGTTTGCCAGGAAGAGGACGGCAGAAAGACAGAGCAGAGAGAGGACGGCGCCAACGCCGACCTCCAACTCTTCGGCCTCATCTTCGCCGTCCTCCTCCCTCTCGCCTTGGTTCTCCTGGCTTGGGGAGAAGTAAACAGATCTGTCCTCCTGGTCTGGCGTCAGCACAGCCCTTTCCAGATTATTCCGACTCACCATTCCCCTCTTGTTCCACGCCCTCTCGTCCGTCTTGTAGTCGTAGGCGTCTTTGCTCACGTTTCCATTGTTGTCAAAGTCTGGTGTGTAGACGTTGCCGTCGAACTCGACCAGCGTGTCTGAGAAGTCAAACTCCTCAGCCTCCTCAGCCCTTTCATCTCCTGGCTCCAGGTTCACTCTCACCCAACCAGATCCTCTCGCAAGCCTCCTCACCCTGACTCCGCCTCCTCCACCAGTATCCGTCCAGTCCCAGTCGCCGTCATTGATCCCTTCGGATGTGATTGTCTGGCCGGTGCAGGTTGGGACCAGAAGTTCCGCCCTCAGTAAAGGACCGCCTCCATCTCCCTGGGCAAAGACGCGCTGGTCGGGGCCGGGTGTCACCACTACCACAGTCTCGGCCAATGAGGTGAGACGCAGGAAAAAGGGGAGGTCGCTGAAGGCGGAGAGGAGGGAGGCGGAGTCATCGCTGAACTGAAGCCAGACGCTGATGGAGGCCTCCTGCAGAGGAGCATGGGTAATGATTGTGTAAGTGCATAATCGCCTTAAAATAACACAATGGTTGGTTTTCTTCTTTAAGCAAAGGTGTAGCTAAATAGATACATCTACAATATGTTAAGTTTGTGTTCACGTCTTTATCTCACTGTTTCCAACAGGAAACTGACGTTTGTAAACCGCTTACTCTGCCACACCAAAGTCCACAGAGAAAATCAGTGATTTTAACATCACAGCACACAGGAGTTCTTGATCCACTGCTGCCAAATGTGTTACTTTTCTATGTATGAGATCCTTCGTTCAGATTCACCTCAGTGACACAAAGTGACCACACGAGGCAGCAGCAGACCAGCAGCTCGCGTGTCCCCGCGAGTGTGGGGTGGGGTGAGTGGGGTGGAGAGTGAGTGGATTTCGTGGCCGTCCTCTCACCTGGTGGCGGTTGTACAGGATGTTGTAGGCGGTCACCGTTGTTGTGAGGATGGAGGTGTGGGCGGGGCTTCCAGTGACCGCCATGCCAAGGCCGCTGACCACCTGCACAGAGAGGTCAGCGGGGGTGACGGGGTCGGAGGACACAGTGATGTCACATCGGCCCAGCACGCCGTCCCACTGCTCAGAGACAACCTGAGAGAGAGTGAGGGAGAGAGAGAGAGAGAGAGAGAGAGAGAGACACGATGATGAGGACGATGATGATGATGATGAAGTCCATGTCAGAGTGTCACCTACACGTAGTGACGTCTTCCCAGGCCGGAAACCAATCACGCTGTTGTGGGCGTGGAGGGAAGCCACTCCCGGGTCCTCGACTCTCAGCCAATCACGGACCAGCACCGTCACGTCCACGAACCAATCAGATGAGCGCAAGAGGTGAACAGTCCTGCTGTGGGAGTCCTGGGCCGTGAACCGAGTCAGCACCTGAACTGTGGAGCGCTGATACACCGGCAGACACCTGAGGAGACGGGACACGTGTGAGGACTGGTTGTCCTCATGGAGACCTGGTCCTAATGAGGCAGAACCTAATTTCTGAGGAGCTGGTTAGGTTTTGAATTGTCTGTTTTGTTACCCATCGTCTGTGAGTTGGTTCCAGCCACTGATGGCGTTGAGGACGGGGTCTGACACGGACACGCGCAGGGGCACGGTCGGAGCCCACACCTCCAGACACACTGATCCACTGAGCCCGCCCAGGTGAAACTCCACCACAGCACAAGTGTTCCCCAGCGCCGACTCACTGCCGTCCACAAAGACAGCGGAGCAATCGGCGGAAACCTGGTCAAGACGGAGAAGAAGGGAAGAGACGACTGGTGAGTAAAGTCTTTTTCACATCACGGCCTTATGTCCACACAGAGATCTTTTCCTTTACTTTTTGTTCTTAAATAACTAATAAAACCAAAGATAACGTGAAAACATGACTTCTATTTAATAGAAATAACGACTCAACATTAATGATATCATAAAAATGTGTATTGTATTTCATAAAAACAACTACTAAAATGACAGATAGCATAAAAACGTGTATTTTATTTTAAAAAAAACAACGATTAAAACCACAGATAAAAATGTGTATTTTATTTTGAAAACAACTACTAAAATGACAGATAGCATCAAAATGTGTATTTTATTCAATAAAAACAACTACTAAAGTGATAGGTATTTTACGGGTTTTCTGGAACAAACCGGTAGCGACGCCCACAACTTGTGAGTAATGTGTGTCGCACCTTGACGGTGTTCTCGTCCGTGGAGTGACACGTGACTGCAGAGGTGACGTCTGACACGTTCCCGTCATGGCCGACAGCCAGAACGATGACAGGAAGTGACACGGGCTGACTGGTCAAAATGGCGGTGTTGATGATCCTGTTACTCTGTGGACAGAAAACAGGTTTTTCTTTGTGGTGGTTTTGCGACCTTTTGGTTTGAAAACTAACGTAAATAAAAGGATAAATGTGATGACGTACCTCCGTGACGGGAGCGATGCCGACGACGTGTCGATCAGTGAACGAAAAGACGCTCACTGCTGCCCCCCGTGGCCACGAGGGGTTACTGTGCCCGGAGTACTCCACCCACCAGTTAGCTGACACTGTCATGGCAACACCGAAGCTCCGCCTCACGCCTCTAACTGTCACGCACACCACCTGGTGGAGGAGAGCGGGACTGCGGGGCAAAAAAAAAAAGCCAAGTCGTAGATTAACGAAAACCTTAAATCACAACTTTCTCTCCATATATTTATCATTTTGTAAACCGTAAAACAACATTAATTGTTTTTTTTTGTTTTTGTTGGACAATAATAATTTGTCCTTTGACCTTTTTATGCACCACCTGCAGTGCGTACTCGACCCACCAGGGGGGCTCACGCTGTGATTGTTCATGTAGGTGAAATTAAACTACTTAAATAAAACGTACTTGCGAGTGTGCTTTGCTGCGCTGTGTTTGTGGCAGACGATGGAAACCACGTCGTGTCTGGAGCCTTGACTTCGCTCCAGGGTCACGACCCACAGGTCAGAGGTCAGTGTTCTCTGGGCCACCATTGACACCAAACCCTTCTTCACCTTCAGCCTGCACACACACACACACACACACACAGAGTTACCTTGACAGAAAGTGATTTTCACCAGTAGGTGGCAGCAGTGTCTTACTGTGATGTACTGAAGCTTAAAAGGGTGTGGCCCTGCGGGATGTTAGATGCGTTCCAGGTGCAGTGGGATGTTGGAATTTGGAGTTGAGGCAAGTCGGTGTTCTGTCTCGGAATGTCGTAACAACTTCACAAATCCTGGCATTTTATAGAATTCCAAGATGGCTTTCCAGCAGTGTCTCACTGTGACGTACCCTAAAAGAGTTTGGCCCGTACGGGGATCGAACCCGCGACCTTGGCGTTATTAGCACCACGCTCTAACCAACTGAGCTAACCGGCCCATGTTGTCCTGACTTTCTAAAGGGGACTTGCGCACATGGGGATCGAACCCGTGACCTTGGCATTATTAGCGACATGCATTCCACTTGTGGGCGGCAGTGTCTTACTATGATTTACACCCAGTAGGTGGCAGCAGTGTCTTACTATGATTTACACCCAGTAGGTGGCAGCAGTGTCTTACTATGATTTACACCCAGTAGGTGGCAGCAGTGTCTTACTGTGATGTACCCTGAAAGGGTGTGGCCCGTATGCACAAATTGACAAATTGTGGAAGGAAAATGAGACGCGGTAACATTGACGTAAGATGCGTTCCAGTTGTAGTTGGAAGTCGGAAACTGTGATTTAGACCAGTAGGTGGCACTGTCTTTTGTCAAATGGCAATAAACGTCTGATATTAGGCGATACAGAGAAAGAAAGAATGAAACATCGAACCAAAATATTGAAGTTAACATAAATTAACAAACATTTGCGATAATGTATCACTGTCATTTTATGACTTAAAAAAACAGTGAGCGTTATTGGCGGCATGTGAAGTTGAAATTTTGTGCTCACTTTATGACGACAAACTCGGCGCTGAAGTTGGATCTCAGGTTCACGGACATCCGGATTGGCCGCCCAACCAGAACCGGACCTCTCTGGGAGCGAATCACGACGTGGGAGTCTAAGCTCAGCTCCTCCTCTTCCTGCCTGTTCAAGCAGGCTGCTTCCCTTTCCTCTTCGTCTTTGGTGCTGCTCTCCTCCTCCTCCTCCGCCCTCAGTGTCACTGCTTTGATGTGGAAGAGCCGCCTCTGAGACTGAGCCTCTCGCTCCTCCTCACATCTACAAGAGGACAGACAAGTGTCGTTAAGAGAGAGCGAGACGAGGAGATTCCGTGCAGGTGATCATCACACTTACTCTGCTGGTGTCGGCTTTGTGTTCACCGCTGCTGCGTCAAAGTTGGAGTAGTAAAGCTGCACTTGGTCTCTGATCGGCACCCGAGGATATTTCAGGGCCTGGTCCACATTAACATCCGGACGGAACCTGAATGAACGCACAAATCCATTCGTCACACAAAGCAGCTTAAAACAAAACACACACACGGGTTTTCATGTACGATACAAAGATAACATAAAAACATGTATTTTATTTAATAAAAACAACTAATAAAATGGAATACAGCTGTCACTTTATAAGTTGCTGAGGTTAAATGGATATCTAACCTTCTTAAAAATGAAATGATAAAACTTAATATTTCACCTCAGAGTCGCACGATGATGGTTGGCGTGATGCCGTTCACCTCGCCGCCGCCTCTGGACGCGGTGGCGAGCGTGGACGCTGCTGTGCCACTCGCTCGTTTCCCGATAGGATCGGTTTGCATGTAGGTCCTCAAACCAGCCACTAGGTAGCGTCAGAGTGACCACACAAAGCCCCAGAGGAGGCTGGGAAACAGGACAAGTGGACAGATAAATACTTTTTTTTTAAAAAAACAGTGGAAATACTAGTTCAGAATAATCACACTTTTATTGTTTCAGGGGTTTTTTCCAAGTTAGGGGAAGCTAAGTATGATTTAATAGGGCTGTGTATCTATAAAACATACACATTTTTGTGGTGCCTCTAAAAAAGGGTAACCACATTAATGTGTTTTAATGAGAATACTTATTTTTGTTTTGTTTTTTAAAAACATTTTGAAGTCATGTACTGCGTTTATGTTGTGAGCAGATGGGCTCGGAACGTTTGCCCGCCGCTCTCGCTGTTCCGGGGACCAGAAAAAGTCAGCACCAGCTTCCGCTTTGTTCAGCTGGAGTCCGAAAGGAAACTGGACTCCCTGTGTCCTCACCGCTCCTCCTCTGCCTGCTAAATACAGGTCAGTACACGTGGACTTAACCACAAATACTCGTCGTGTAAGTTGAGGGTGTATGAACGGAAGTGTCTTCACCGACTTCGAGACTGTTTGAAGAGTTTTATTCACTTTTAAAGGGACAGAAAAGCTGTCGCGTTTTCCCGTACGGCCGCCATTTTGTGTCAGGCGCTCACCAGCATATTTGAAACAAATAGAGGAAAATTGGTTTATTGGGTGTATATGTGTGGAATTTACACACTGTCTCGCCAGTAATTATGTGTTTAATTGAGTTGTATAACTTGAAATTTTTTTTAAATGACTTAGTTTGCTGGGGTAAGAGAATAATTGATGCATGCATCAAGGTACTTTACAGCGACATTTCGCTTGTCCGTATATTTAACTGGCTAAATGTCATGTTTTATATAATTTAATGGGTATAAGACATCTTTTTTTATGTCCACAAATGTACATGAACTCATTTGAGTCACAATGTGTTTTATAAAGGGAACAGAAATGAAGAGAGAACGTGTTTTGTCTACGGGAAACATAACTCTTGTTGTCAGTTGACCGTTGCTTATTGTTAAATAAAAAGAGGGATGAGATATTGTGAAAGAAGGAGATTCTTTCACAATCTCTGTTACTGAAATTAATGATTAACTGGTTAATTTAATTGATATCTCGTGGATTACATATCAGGGAGGCAAAAATAAAATTCCTAAACTATTATTCTCGTAATCAGTTGCTCTGTCAACTATTTTCTCATCTGTGATTGAATCTATTAGGCGTTTGGTCTACAATATGTCCCAAAACAAATTCAAAAAGGTTGATGTTTTGTTGAGTTCAGTCAGTTGTTTTATGTTGTGTATTGAAACATCAGTGTCATTTTAGTGTTTGTTTGTGTTGTTTACAGTGAGCGACACTTGTCGAGTTTTTATTTTTTGACTGATTTAAGTTTTGGGTGTTGGACCTCAGAGGATTTTCAGATTTCAGATTTCAATGTGGGGCCCCTGGCACTCTTTAGCTTGGGAATGGCTGCTCTGTAAGCAAACGCACACAAGCATGCAAAGAAGAGGAAGGTAAAATCGGAGTCCGAGCATCCCATGAACAGCTGCGGCCTCTGGTGATCATGAATTATTAGGATGTCGGAGGGAAAAGGCTCCAGGCTGAGGAAGAACCCGCTCATCACCTGCGTTAAACACGAGGCCTTGTGCTCCTCTGTCTCTTTGAAGGCGTGCAGAGTGATGCAGGTTCTGCTGCTGCTGTCGCCCCACTTGTGGAACAGCGTTCTCACTCGGAACCGCTCGTGCCCGTCCTCATCCCTCTCTCTCTCCACATGCTCTGAGAGGAGGGAGGCAGACGGCGACGGAGAGGCAGGGAGAACAACCTCTGATATCAGCTGTCGGAGGAGAGGCAAAGGGGTAAATTTAAGTAGCTGGTTATCTTTCGAGGTTTGGTACAGAAGTTGTTTACTTTGCCATTTGTTTTTTTTTGTTAAAAATCATACTACCCATAAGTATTTTTGTACAAATGGTCGAAATAGAGATCATTTGGTTTTCCTTAGACCCAAGAACACGACAACAAACCTCACCTGTCCTTCTACACTCACCTGTGTCACTGAGTGAGGGCCAAATGAAGCTTGCAGGCGCGGCTTGGGCCCCCAGACGGGTGGAGGCACCATGAAGAGACTCTGTGAGAAAGAGAAGGGGCTGGAGTTGGAGAAGATGGGACCGAGCTCTGCCTGAGAGAGGGGAAGAAACTGCCAGGGAGGAGGAGCGACGGACATGTGGACGGGCAGCGAGAGGGGGAGAGTGGGCTGCAGGAGGGATGGAGGGACTGTGGAAAAGAGGAAGAGAGTGAACGCACTAGGTTTCTCTAGGCGTTGAAAGTGTATCACAACATTTATAGTTTTTTAAAGATGCTGTAAGAAAAGAAAATCCTTAACTACTCCCTCTCCCACACCAAAATCCATAGAGGTGAATCTGAACTAAGGGTTTCAAACCCCAAAGTCACAAAATAACACTTTTCAATTTACTGATAGAGGCAGCAGTGGATCGACAACTCCTGTGTGCTGTGACTTAAAATCACTGATTTTCTCTATGGGCTTTGGTGTGGGAGAGGCTTCAGTTCTGGAACTGAAGGTAAAAATAAAGTTAGCACGAAATCTACTGACACCTTTGTCACTGAATAAAAAAGTTTAAAATGGGGAAGAAATATGATCAGAACTAATTTCTTTGCGAGGTACAGACAGTGTTGGGAACGTTACTTTAAAAAAGTAATCATAGTTACTCACTACTTAAAAAGTAACTGCGTTAGTAACTGAATTACTATAAAAGTAACTTGTTACCAGGGAAAGTAACTGTTTGCGTTACTGTTAAAAAAAAGTTGCTATATGTCAAAGAATTTGGATTTCTTTGTGTAGTTTTCACAAGTCAGTTGAAATGAGTAGAAAATTCAGATGTTTGTACATAACTTTCTATATTTATTGCACGTTGACAGACGGCAAGATGTTTATCCTGCACTTCAAGTATTATCTTTGTAAGAAAAGTAAACAGTTACACCATATAAAGTGCATTTAACTCTAGCAAATTAAATCAAACTCTCTCAACCTGAGACAACAAAAGTAAACTTTTAAACAACAAAAAAGTGTGTTTAGCTCTGTAGTCTTATTCTTAATTAAATAAATCAAACTCTCAATAATCGGTGTTTTTGGCAACTAACTGTAGATGCGTGTGCCACTGTGAGATGCTTCATTAAATTAGAATTGCTTACAACGGAGTTTTTGCTCCGGGACATAATGTACACATTATATGTACGTTCTTGCCTCTGATCACAATGAACTTGAAGAAGTGATTTTATCGCCACAAACAATGAAAATGCCAACTTTACATCAAAATCCTGACGTTACCTAACGTTCTTTTAAACCTAACGTTCTTTTAAACGGCATTATTCCAAACACTGGGTACAGATGACGTAAACACTAAGGAGGGCACACATGACATATAGTCCAGTTTCACGTACAATGTTACGGAACACAAAACCCTTTGTAAACCAAATCAAAGAAAAAAAAAACCTCAAACTAAAACAAACCAAAGTCGACTAAAATATGATGGTACTTGATCAACTAAAATATCTCTGATATGACTGAAATACGAAGACGCTTAATGGCGTTTCAACGAACACTCAGTCAATGTTTGACTCACCTGCGATGAAAATCCAGAAGAGCAGCAGCGGAGGCATCATGCTACGTCCTCTTCCGCCCCAACGCCCAATCGCACAGCAGCCGGCGCCTGCCATCACCTACAGCCAGTCTGCAGGGACAGTCATCGACATTTTCACCATTCGTTCATATTTCCACAGCCTCAGTCTTGTACCGAAGGAAACTGAGTTTCCGATGAAGGTGAGAGTGAATGGTTGTTTGCCTCTGTGTGTCCCTGTGATGGACTGGTGAACTGTCCGGCTTGTTAGCTCAGATTGGCACAGCACCCCCGTGACCCTCATGTGGAGGATAAAGCTGTAGGAGAAGGGTGGATGGATGGATAAATGGATGATTCTGTTTGGACAATTTTTTCCACCCTGACTTATGCCAATGATCACTCATGACTGACCTTTGGACGTTAATTCTCTGGCCTATCCGTAAATAATAAAGAATATCCCCATACGCTCTTCAGACTAGGCCTAAAGGATTCAGCTGGGAGTGGTTCTCAGAGGTCCCGAAGTTGTGTCCAGCCATGAAGGTGAATCCACAAACCACACACAACTGCGGTGTCTTCTCTGCAGACGTGTCCACAACAGAGAATGCAACAGTGCTTTAGTGGATGGGGGCGGGGGGAAGAAATGCCTGTTACTTTTGTTTAAAGGTGACATCGAATGCTTGTATCACACATATATGTTAGTTATGGAGGTCTACTTACAATATATGAACTTAATTTTCATGATTAAAAACCTCCTAGTCGCTGCAAACGAGCCGATCAAAATATCTCCCCACTGACGCTCTCGTCAGCCGCGCTGTTTCAGACCAAAACCACACCCCTAGAATGTGGACTGTGTTGTGATTGGCCAGCCAACGAGAGCTTTCCCACTGTCCTGTGATTGGCCAGGTACCTGGATGACGTAATAGATAAGCCACCTCTCAGATACACAGCTCCCCCTCTGGCACGGTGGATGCTCTGCATCTCAGCAGCTACAACGAGAGTAGTTCTTCTTCTTCTGCGGTTGAATGTACGCAACCGGATGTGCCCGCACTGGGAGGCGCTACGGCGGTGAGAGGAGCAGTGAGGATTTCTGATGACGACATCAAATTAAGGAAGTACCGATCCGCTTCGCAGAGCCCAGGAAAACAATACAACACTATTTTCTCAGCAGTGGCTGAACTGTTTGTTCTGAAACTTTAGGGTTTCATAAACGAGGTCATGACGCAGATACACACACAAACGCAGCGTTAATTGGAGCTTCCAGGTCTATGTGGGCTTTAAAATATGGCGACCTGCGTACGTCCCATCACATCAAAAAATGTACAAAATGATCCAGTGATGGGCGCATAGAAGCCAGCTGGCCCACGCTCCCTATCCCGGGGCTTTTCACTCGGCAGTCCTATCACTTTGAAAACTACATACTGCTATTGTCATTCACAGTTTGCTCTGCAGGGCAAGAGCCTGTTACCGTAACTGTTAGTGAAGAAGGCGGACGCTGTGTTTACCTTCTTGGAATGAGGTCCCGTCCCCCTACGGGTGGGTCTAAAAAGTTTCAAGCCTCGGATAAAGGAATGCCCTCGGATGACGCGAAATGAAGCGAATCGCGGGGTATTTCACAAAACAAACAAGAAAGATATTTCTCAATTCAGGGGAAACTGAAGGAGGGAAGCACAATTGTTCAAAAATACTACAGCTATTCTAGTAATACAAAGCAAAATTTTTTTTACCCGTCGTTACATTTTGTCGCCACCCTGCTTGTTGGACCTGTCACAGAGTTGACACGGTCTACATTCTGTATCACAGCCCGACCAATCAGAAACACAAACAAAGGTGGAATACACAAGAATACTCACCAACTCCAGGTTCCATTTTCTCCTGTTTTTTTCCTCACAGAATCTCGTCACACAGAAACCAAAATGATTTAAAAGCAACTAAAGTAAACAAAGCTACTACGTCTCCCACTGTGTTTGTGTCTGATCGTCCACTCTCACTCTCCCACTCATGTGCCAGATTCACACGATGAGGATTTGTGCGTTTAAATCATCAGTAAATAATCCTCTGTCCCTCCTCCCTTCCCTTCATCACGCCGATCCAATTCTGTTTTAGATTTTTGCTTCTTCCTCGAGCCTCTGCTTTTCACTTTACCACTCTGTTCTTCTGTTTTAGTTGTTAAATGTATGGATTTGGCCAAAGAATATATAGATTTAAAAAGAATTTGGCAAAGGTATGGGCAAAAAAATGGCATCGGATATTGTCCTGATTCCATAAAATCATAGAAAAAAAAACATATCGGTCGACCTCTAGACCTGGGGGCCACGTAGGGTCAGTAGGGGGCCGGTCCTCTGAGGAAAAGCAACTGTTCAGTACAGGTGGGCGATATGAGCTTAAAATTATAGCGGAATTATGCCATTTATGACGATATTTCACAATTCCGAAATAATAGTTTTGATGTGGAATGATATGTTGTATATAGTTCACTATAACAATGTATTCATGATGCAAGATGAATGTAAATAATAATAATTTGGTATAACTTGGCTTCAGAAGGGCCACGGGCCACAAGTTTGAGACCTCTGTTATTAGAGACTATACCAGGTCCTGCCTCTCCACATCGTCACGAGTGTGCACTACACTGTGCTGTACATATAGCGACAGTGAATGTTTTCATCACTTCGCTCCCTCCTCTGTCAATCCCCGCTGGATAATCTGCCGCTGTAATCTGTCATCTGTCATTGTTTTCTCTGGATGGGACATTTGCAATGAGGCCAGATTATCATTTCATACCGTGACCTGAACAGAGAGGACGAGATGAAATACACCCACTCGCACACAGATGGACACAAACGCACAGATGGACACACAAACCTCTGGCCCCGCACACACAAACTACAGTCCGGGTGAAGCAGGTATTAACATGGGGCCCCTAAGAATGACTGATTACCTTCATTCATTTATTTATTTTATTATTATTTATTGAAGTTCTCACGTAAAAAGTTCCTGTGCAACTACAATATAGTACTTGGACTTAGACTTCCTTTTATTGTCATTGCACAGAAAACACAGCAGTGAAAACTGGCAACGAAATTATGTTGCTTGGCAAGCAGATAAAAAACCAACACATAGCATTGAATTGAGGTAGATTATTGTGTACTGTGATTAGTAAAAGAAATAAATAAGTGTTTTTGTATATAAATATATATAAAAGTAGTGCAAAAAACAGGAATGAAATCTATAAGCAGCAGAACAAATAACAGTTAAAGCAGCAGAACAAATAACAGTTAATACCTACTTAATGTGGGCGGAGTCATCGACACACACACACAAACGAGTGTCTAGTAAAGCTGTTGTTTTAAGTGTAACTGAATCACTAGAATCAGTTAAATAAAAAATAGTTGTTCAGTACTTCCTCCATGACCAGAGAACAGACTCCGTCTGACACAGTCGCTGGACTGAAACACATCGGCAGGGTTAAATACACCAGACTCCTCTGTTAAATATTGAGATTTTAGACCTTTCCCTGGTCATTTTTTTGGATCGTGAAATCTTTTTAACTGATCTACAGTTTGGCATTTTTCGGCTTGGTTCTTGTGTCGGACGTCTCTTCCTGTGATGGCACAATCTGTGGCCATCAGTCTGGCGGCGTCACGCATAGTATCGCCTCAGCGCGTTTGGAACCTTGCCAGAGCAGGTACTAAAAAAAAGAAAGTACCAGGTACTATGCTAGTGGTGGTGCAAAATAACCGTGGTGAGGCGAGCCAGTGGAAATGCGCCATAAATGTTATCCAACAGGGGATTAGTTCCTGAGGAGACTTGGCTGCTTCTTAATCGAACCCTAGTTCGTTTGCCCGGCAAGTCTGGTTTGTTGACACTCATGTAAACATGGTTGCCCAGGGGCCATGGTCCCTTTAAATTGCCAGGGACTTGGGTGACGTGGCGTCATGTGGTGATGGGTAACGCTGTCTTTATTTTGGGCACAGAAGTTGTCCGAACCTTTAGAATAGCGCTTTCCCCCTCGTCTGGTGCATTATTAAATAAAGCGTTATTCTAAAGGTTTGTTTGTTTTGTTTTTGTTTGTTTCACTAAAGTGTGAACGCAATATCGCACCGGCTGAAAGACACTTGTCTGTGCAAACGAACAATAAAGTATTATCTTAAATGAATATTGAGAACCTAACAGTTCCATGGTATATACCAGTGAAGTGGAACTGAGGAAGTTTGACCGGAGTGCACAGAATATTAAAGAAAATAACAAATATATATAAATAGTAATAATAATTGCAATCACCTCATCTCTTGCTCCATCTTAATCTAATGTCACTATACCAGTGTGTGAAGTATATGTGAGGAAGAGGAGGATGGGAGAATAAATCTGCCTCTTTTTACACCACGGTATTTTACCGTTGGGCGATAATGGCGTTTACTGAGAGAGCTTGACGTTTTCCCAGGAGAAATCCAAACAGCAGAAGTCGAACACTGATTAATCTGTTCATTAATGTCTTGATTAATCGATGAGTCGCTTGGTCCCTAAAATGTCAGAGAACGTGGAAAAAAGTTGGTTTTATTGTGTTTCCCAAACCTCAAAAATGATCTTGCTTTGTCCGCAAACCAAAATTATTCCGTTTTAACAATTTCTCTGTCGTATGGAGCAAGGAAACCTGAAAATATTCCCATTTATGAAGCAGCTGAAGAATCTTAAAACGAAACAAAAAACACTCAGTGCGACTAAATGTGACGGTTCAGTCTCACTCCCGTTGAAACACGTGTTCAGTAGAGTGAGTGATGTAGTTTTCAGTCGGTGAACAACTTCAACCGTGATGTCACCAAGCAGAAGACGACAAGAGAGACCGAGGCAGACCGATAAAAGGACAGGAGACAAATGAAAAGAACGGGGGACTAAAAAAAAAAACCCAGCAAAAAAACATCCTGAGAACATGACAAGGAAGTGAAAGAGAGGGAGAGAGATTCAGGTTACGACAGAAATAACACAAACAGGATGTTGGTGTCAACGGCAGAGGAAACCACATCTCTGCACTTAGTAACCACCTTCGTCTCCTTGTCCTCCTCCTCCTCCTCCTCCCGTCTGTGAGTCTTCTCCAAAATGTTCCACTCACCTACTTCAAAGACGGCAAAATCAGGTCAAACACAACTTGAGACAATTTCTACTCAAAGCGAAAACTGTACAAAGTCAACAAAAGCAATGACGAAACTAACTAATCTGCCACGCCTTGTTATCAACTCGGCTTTCACCCTTCTTCTGATCTCAAAGCCATTTATCCTCTTGCTTTTCTCACTTTCATTGCCCTTTAACCAAAACTGTCTAACTTTAATCTGATTTTGGACCAATTGTTGCTGGAGTGTCCAAACTTTCTTTTTTTAATGAGGCCTGGATTTGATAATGTGAAGATTTCCCGGGGCCAATGGTCACTTCTGGTCACATCCATCCATCTTCTACCACTTTATTCTCCACTTGAAGGTGGGGGTGCCAATCTCAGTTAACATAGAAAGGTTGGGTCACACCCTGGACAGGTCACAAGTCCATCTCCACTGATGCCTGAGTGCTTGCTCATTGTGTGAACTGTTGGGGTTCTCTGCTCTCCTTGATGTTGTCTATGTACAGTGCCTTGAGATAATGTATGTTATGATTTGGCGCTATACAAATAAAATTTAATTGAATTGAAGTGGCGTCATCCGAGGGCTTTCCTTTATCCGAGGCTTGAAACTTTTTAGACCCACCCGTAGGGGGACGGGACCTCATTCCAACAGTAACAGTGACGAATTGTAGATCAGTTAAAACTACTTCACTATCCTAAAAACGTGGGTTAATCTCCAACAACTGCAGAAGTCTGGTAAAGTCACTAGTCACTTGTGTGTGTGTGTTGCGTATAAAACAAGTCACCGCAGTTTCACTCAGCCGTGCAGTGATGACTCCGCCCACGTTAAGTAGGTACTTTTTTGTAGTGGAGCTGCAACCTAATTGTGCTGTGCCGAGGCGAGGCGAGTAGAGAAGGTGGAAATGCGCCAAACCAGTCACTCTCACACCTACGGTTAATCAAGAATGTCCTATTTGCCTAAGCCCCAAATCTGCATGTTTTTGGAATGTGGGAGGAAGCCGGAGAACCCGGAGAAAACCCACGCACACACGGGTAGATCATGCAAACTCCATGCAGAAAGGCCATTGTTCTGCCCACGTCGCAAACCCAGGTCTTCTTGCTGCAAAGGCAAGTGTGCTAACCACTACACCAACCATGTCGCCCCGTCAGATAACATAACATAAAAAGATAAGTGCAGGGATCTGTTGGTCACGGGTGGGTTTTGATCCCAGGACTCTGGTTTCAAAGCGCAACTCCTTACCAGATGAGCTCATGGGGACGTGGGCTGATTTTCTTTGTCTGACTCCGTCCGGGGCCATAAATAATACATCATAAAACCGAAGCTGCCGGCAGTTCAGTCCCAAATTGTGGGACTACTGTGCGTGGAAGTATACCAGGGCCTTGACCCATCCTCGACTAGGAACCTTTGTAGAATTGGGAGCAGTAAGCAGCCACTGAGCAGGGGAAAAATGGGGGTTGGGTACCTTGCTCAGGGGTACCCCAGCCATGTGCTGCCCATGGGAGGCCAGTTCCAGCAAGGTGTTAAAGTCAGGGACCCTACTTAAATCAGAATGCCCTTTGAGAAGTTGTAACCTAAAGTATAAATGTAGACAGGTCTTGGCGTTCTGGGTCTTTTGCTGCACAACACTGCTTGGGTGAAGGAACTGACCTTTCTTGCAAGGAAATAAAAACTTGTTTCTATTTCATTATTCACCAACAACAAGCAACACAAGTTACAGGCCACTTCCTGCTTCGTGGCAAAGTTCATCTTTGATGTCTCGTGCACAAATTGACGCATTTTTCAATTTTCAATTTTTTTAAATTGAAGTTTATTTTGACACATTTATCAGTTGGCTATCTGGTGTTTTATTTTAAAATACATTTTACATTTTTGCCCGTGTATGATTAGGATGATGACGATGATCAGAAGATGCAGACACTGTTTCTGCTGGACGAAGGTTCTCTGCTGTCGCTCAGTGTCAGTCGCTCCAGAGCTGTTTTTTAAAAAAAAACAAAGCGCAGACGGTTTCAGTGTAACGTATGACACTGGGTGTGCGTGTGCATGTGCATGTGTGTGTGTGTGTGTGTGTGTTACCCGGGTAGGACAGCCTCTGCTCCTTGTCGTTGTTTTTGACAGCACTCTTCCCTCGATGGTAAGACACTGAGACAAAGACGTAAAACAAAGATACTGAAACCACTTAAAAAGTTAAAGCTCTGCCATTGTCCGTGATGTGTGTTCTTCAACAATGTGTAAAAGGAAAAAAACAAACCTATCTTTGTGAGGACATTTTCATTTTAAGGCTTGGTTTTAGGTTAAGGGTTAGTTGTGATGGTTAAGGTTAAACAAAGGGGTACGAGGGCAGGAGTCTACAACCTGCGGCTTTTGTTTTTACTTTCTTTCCTTCTTCCTTCCTTTATTTGTTTCTTAGGGATCAATGCGACACATGAAAGCGGTTCAACATTTTGTCCTTTGGGTTAAATTATGCGCCGCGCCTCAAACGTGATGTTGAAAACTCTTAAGACTTCACATTAAGAGTCCTGTTTTATCTATATGTAAAACTTAATACATGATGTCATGTTTATTCTATGGATCAAATAGGTTTTTGCGGCTCCACATTACAGTTATTTGGGTGGAGAAGGGACAAAAAAAATGGACGCCGGGGTTCGGAAATGCATTGTAACTATGATATGTCCTCACTAAGATATAAAAACGTGTGTGTGTGTGTGTGAGTGAGAGAGACTCACCACTGTGACTCTGTGTGGGTCCAATCCAGCGGCTCTGTCTCCTGTCTGACACTGAGAAAAACAAAAAAACAAGAACTTTAGCCCATTTTCAGACTCCAGGATCATTGGTTTTATGTCATGATAACTCATTTAATTGTTTTTAAATTCCCATTTTGGTGTCATGCCTGATATAATGTCCATCATTTGTTTACAGTGTCCCACACTGAGGCCTTGTTGTCACATTCAAATCATTTTTTAACAACATGAACGTAACAATAACCAGTCAATGTTTAAATCCAGGCTTTTCCACCACTGAGTGAGGTCACATGTCTGAGTCACATGTCTGAGGCTACAAACGCGTCTATAACACACGTTATCGCTTTAGTGCGAGACATTTTTGCTCCAAATGAGGACAGAAGAGGTGAGGACATTTTTAGGAAGTGTGGACGTTTTCAGAGTGAGGACATTTTCAGAAAGTGAGAAGTGAAGTGAGCAGTTCTTAACAACATTTTCAAGAATTCAGTAAAATTCTCAACTAGTTTCATAATCGATAAATCTGAGATGATCGGTGTTTATCAAGCGTGGAAATGATGATCCACAGACCAAAATGACCGTTCAAATGTTTTTGTTTTGTTATATGGAGCAAAGAAACCAGAAACTATTCACATTTAAGCAGCTGAAACATCACAACACACAATCTGATTATCAAAATGGTTGGATTAATGAGTGATTCATCGCTGTAGCCGTCTTAAACTATATTTTTTTAATGTCACTTTAAATGGCTCATTTTTATGTGTTGCCTTTATATTCATTTGGTTGTTTAATCGTGTTCAAATGGACAGTTTTTAGTTTTTCAGAACGACAAGATATCCAGTTTTTCTTGGAGGAACGGATCTCCTTTCTTTAATCTGGCGAGTCTTAATCTGTAAATATGAGTTTTCAGCTCAGTAAGTAAGGCTTGAATGCTAACATGGGTGCATATGCACACACATATGCAGCCTGTATGTGTGTGTGTGTGTGTGTGTGTGTGTGTGTGTGTGTACTCACATCTCTTCTGCAGAGCTTTGACCGTGGGTCTGGTGAAGCGGATCAGTAAAAGCACCAGCAGGACACAGCAGAGCAAAGCTGTCACCACTTTGTAGACCTGCAGCTGCCGCCCGTGAACATCTGCCACGCCCTTATCTGTCTCAACTGGACACACCCACACACACACACACACACACACACACGTGAGGTTTTGTACAGGCAAACGTGAGTTTCTGTCTCTTTCTCGTGCTTTGTAAAACAAATAAAACAAAATGTCGTCATGATCGATCCGTGTATAAAATACCCGAAAGTGATACTTGAGTAAAAGAAGTGATGAAAACCGAAATGAAAATTGTTGGCCGAAAACCGAAACGCCGAAAGAAACTATTATGCCATTCTAGAGCTGAAATGATTGATCGATTATTAATCGATTACTAAATTAATCAACTATTTTGATTATCGATTAATCGGTTTGAAGCTTTTTTCATGATTAAAACAAGATTTCCGATTGTTTAAGCTTCTTAAATGTGAGTATTTTCTTAATTTCTTTGCTCTGAATAGTAAAGAAATCATTTTCATCAAGTGAATCATTTTAGTTTGTGGACAAAACAAGACATTTGAGAACATCATCATTTCCAGGTTTGACAAACACCGATCAGCATTTTTAAAGGATTTCTTGATATTTTACGGACCAAACTATTAATCGAGAGATTAATCTATTATGAAAATAGTTGTTTGCAGCTCTTGCCAATTCTGTACCATTGTTTTTTTTAATCAAATTGTGTTCTCATGGCTGGAACTGTGTGCAGTTACCTCACTAAGGTCAAGGCATTGCAATTGTATAGATTCATTTTCATGCTTCAAAAAATAAATCAATTAAGCATCTGTGAAAATATTTAGGCTGAAAACCGAAAATGCCTTTTTTGGCGAAACATTTGGGTACAAATAAGAGCTTGAAGTAAGTAAGAGCTTCAAATAAACCAAACTATGAAGTGCTAGTCATAAGTGTGATGTATAAGTGTTTTTTTTTTGTCGTCGTCTTAGTCGAGGTAGAGTCGGAAGAAATGCGTTTTTAGTCGGCGGCGGAAGATGTGGAGGCTTTCCGCTGTCCAGATGTCGATGGGGAGCTCGTTCCACCATTTGGGAGCGAGGACAGTGAACAGTCTCGAGTTCTGCGAGTGCCTTGTTACAGTCAGAATTCTGAGATTAAAGAAAGTCAGATTTCTGAGAATAAAGAAAAAGTCAGAATTCTGAGATTAAATAAGGTCAGAATTCTGTTACGGTGTAGGTGTAGGTGTTGGTGTAGGGCCCCGGTTGGAACAAGGGCCTTTTCTACATGGAGTTGCATGTTTTCCCTGTGCGTCTGTTGGTTTTTACCGGGTTCTCCAGCTTCCTCCCACAGTCCAATATGAGGATTAGGTAAATTGGACATTAGGCGTGAATGTAAGAGTGAATGTTTGTCTCTTTGGCGAACTGTCCAGGGTGTGACCCCGTCTATCGCGCTATGTCAGCTGAGATTGGCAGAGCACCCCCGCGACCCTCCTGTGGAGGACAAAGTGGTTGAAAATGGATGGATGCGCCACATTTTTGGTGCATCTCCACTTTTTTTATAACATTACTAAAGTCTTTTTTTTTCTGATATAAAATGTACTTGCGTTTTAGAAGTCTTAAAGTATAGGACACTTACTGTACTTCAGTATCAAAAGTCATCTTCTGATATAAACACAACTTAAAGAAAGAAATCCTGCTTCGATCACAGACCCCAGAGCGGAACAAAGCGTTGGCAACGGAACCAATGTTAATCTCCCTTTGTTGTAGATTCAAGCAGGTTGAAATATTTCAGTTGCATGCAGTGGACTGACCTTCACACCGCACCTCCAGAACCTCACAACTGCTCCTCAGCTGCACGCCGTCCTCTGACACGTGATAACCGTTGGCCTCGTGGCTCCCGTTGTGCCAGCTCAGCAGATCTTTACAACCTCTCCTTTTCTCACACACGTTGCCGGAAAGACTCTGGACGGTCGTCTTGCTTTCGTGGCAGACGTGTGAGGAGGTTGAGTCATGGTAGAACATCAGGTGTCCTTTACATCTACTTTTCCAGCTGACGCTGAGGAAGCCGAGGACGGGCGTCGGCCGGGGTGGCTCCTCGTTGTTGCTGCGGGAGGAATCGATGGGTTCCGGTCGAGTGCTGTCGTCGTAGCTGTTGTTTGTTGGGACAGTCGTGGTGTTTCCGGTGTTTGGCTCCAGTTCTGCTTCGTCTGCTTCTGAAAGACAGATGTGAGTCAGTTTGGAGGAGACGGTCGTCTGAAGCTAAAACTGAAGCTAAAAACCAACAGGGCTGAGCTGTTATGATACTCGCTATCAGTCTGATACTGGTGAAAATCACTGAAATATGTTAAATCGGACACAATTCAGCAAGTTTGTTTGTTAGGACCAAAAAATTTTAATCGGTGTGTCCCGACCCAGTGTTTGGTAATCACTGATCTACAGGCTTGAACAAAGTCCTTACATACTGTGTATATACGTCTTTGCTAAATATATTACTCAGAAAAGGACAAAAACGTGCGTAAATATCATATTTATGTCATAGTTTATTTGTATTTATAATGTTTATCTCATACATGATCTTGTATTTATTATATTTATCTCTTATTTATTATATTTATCTCCTATTTTATCTGTTATTTATCATATTTATCTCACTATTTCCTATTTACTGTAATTATCTCAGTTTATCTGTATTTATCCTATTTATCTCATATTTGTTTCATATCTATCTAGTATTTATCATATTTGTCTCGTACTGTATCTCCTATTTATCTCATATCTCTTATTTATCCTAATTAATTCATAGTTCATCTCTTGTTTATCATATCTATCTCAAAGTCTATGTACAGAAGGTTATAGGGGATCAAAATGAATGATGTGTGTGTATAGTCAATTTAAATATTGTCATCATTGTTTGACAGTAATTACATTTTTATTGCCGACAGACAAACATCGTTTTTTCTTTTTTTTTTTGTTTAAGGTCACGTTCTGATGCTTTTTAACGCCACAAACCACTTTCTATTCAGCGCCGCTGAGTTTGGGAGGCGACGGCAGTTTCGGCAGCCTCTGCAGACGCCAGTGAAACTCTCTGCATGACTAAACGGCAGCGGCACCAAATGACAAAAATGAGACGAACGCATGTGAAGCAGCAGCAGTCTGTTCAAAACAATCCAAAAAAAACCCTGTCCTTTATATACACTAATACACACACTTTTATATACTTGAACATCCATCAAACTGAAAAACCCCACATCAACAAACACATAAGCACAAAGAGCTCAACTACGACTCTTTCTATGAGTGAAAAAGTTTATATAAACTAGTTTATACGACTGAACACCGTCTAAGAACCTGTCTCAATTAAAAATGCACAGCAAACTTATACAACTGTATAGAGAATGTTATTTATATATATACTAAATATGTAAACTCTTATTTTATGATTCAACACAATCTTTAATTACCCCACTCATACGCTGTTATTTAAAACTGTTATATAGGATCGTATACTGTATATAAGCACAAATTGCTTTTTATTTAAATTAATATATAAAACCGTATATGATTAAACTCCGTTCTCCTACTTTGAGTATAATATTGTTAAAAAAAATCAATTAACTTGTGAAATATATAAATATATATGTATATGTATGCATAATATATATATATATATATATATATAAAAATATATAAAAAAAACGCTATATAGAAACTTATATCTAGTATATGCAGAAACTTATTTATAGTACAGTACAACTCACCACGCTCTTTAAAAACCTGACTCATACATTATGATTATGATAATAATGAAAAGAAAACATCTATTAAACTAGAGAAAAGTGCACAACAAACTGTTATTTATACAAATGGTTATACATAAACTTATGTGTAGGCACAAATTTGTTAATTATCTAAACTTTTATAACGGAAGAATCTGACTCATACAATGAGCATTATATTGAAAACTCAATTGTAAAAATGCACATTAAACTTATTTATATTCGCTGCTATATAGAAACCCACCTATCTATATATCTATCTATATATGAATAGTACATATACACATGCATATTAGCAGTATAAATGTAAACTCATTTTATAATTCGACACAATCTTGATTACCTGTCTCATACGCTGTTACTTTAATACTATTAACTTTTATCTACGCAAACTATATTTATATAGTTATAGAAACGTATATATAAGCACACATTGTACTTTAAATAAATGAATACAGAAACTTTTATTACACGATTCAACACTTGATTAGAACATTAAAAATGTGCATCAACAAACTTATTTTATATCTGTATAAGTGTATTTGTATATATATCTATATCTATACATGTATATATACATATATGTCTATATATATATATATATTTGTATGTATATATACTGTACTGTTATATAGAAATGCGCATGTTCAGTATAAGCAGAAACCGTACGATTCAATTTCAATTCCATTTTTTTTAAACCCGACTCATATATAGATGTAAACTGTCACTTGTACGTATAAACCTTAATATAAACTCATTATGAACTTTTACTTCATGATTTTTTAGACTTTATACATTTTTATCATTATGACTAAACAAACACAACTCCTAATGTGATTCTCGTGTAAACTATAAACTAATAAGTAAACTTTTATGTCATGTAAAATCTGACTTGCACCACAATTACAATATTACTTTTACATACACTGTTAAAAGAGAACCTTATACATAAGCACAAATTATTATTTAATGTGTATGAACTCTCATTATGTACATATAAAACTCAACTCATAAACTACTATTCAAATAGTTTTTTATATGTATAAGTATATATATAATATACACATACATATATGTATGTGTGTATATATGTATATATGTGTATGTATATATATATATACGTATAAAACTCCTACTGCATACTGCAGTACTGTTATTAAAATAATAAAATTTAAACTTGCATAAAAGTATAAACCCTTATTTATATAAACTCATATCTGAGCTCTTACTATATGGTTTATATAATATAAAATGATATACAAGCTATACTATATATACTACAGTGTGTAAATATATATATATATATCTTATATACTATTAGCTTAAAGCTAAAAAGCTTAAACTGTTGTTTAAAGTTTATGTATTTAAGTTTCATATAAATATCAACTGTTATTTAAATGTGTGTGTGTGTATGTATATATATATATATATATATATATATATATATATATATATATATATATATATATATATATACACTTTGTATATATATATACTGTATATATGAACCCTTATATGACTCTGCGCTTTAAAAAGCTGACTCATGTTTATGTAGAACGAAGAATGTTTGACTGGTTCATAAAACAGTAATTGATGTTATAAATCCTTTTTAACGTCTCATCATCTAATGTAAACTATTATTTATATAAGCTTTTATTTACAGGGCAAAAACTGGGTTTCAGTCTCGTTATATATTACTGCATGCGTGAGCCACAGTGTTTATTACATACAAATTTAAATTAAACACAGTACATGTATACAGACACATTATATAGCTTACTGTGTACCAACATTTGCATAAACTCTTGCAACTGTAATTTAACTAAACGACTAAACGTGTATATATATTAATGGTATAAACTGTTGTACATTTAATTTTTTTCCACAACATAAATATCAAATAAAGTTATCATAGGTTGTTATACAACATTCTAATATTGTGATTGTATGTTTACTAGGTAACGGTTTTGTATAAGATGTTATATATAAAAACTTTTATATAAGTGATTGTGTAGAAACTATGATCGTTAAATATAAACCTATATATAAGTTATTTATATGTACCGTCTTATTTAAATACTTATTTCCATGAATTTATAGCAAAACTCTCATTTAAATAAACATTTATTTAAAGGTTAGTTAAGTTTTATATGTATGTATATATATATATATATGCATATATATATATATACATACATATATGTATATACATATACATATCTATGTATATATACGCAAGCTAAAATCAGAATACGTAAGACCTGACTTGTGTGGGGTGGGTGGAGACGAGAATCTTTTTTTTAATCTTGTCGAACTGCCGAAAAAAAAAGGATTTAAACAAAAAAGGCAGATGAATAAACATCAAGAAACACTGAACCTAAAATGAAAGCGATATTAGAGCAATGTAAATAAAATACTAACAAGATACACTTGTAAAAGTAAGAAATGTCCACATGAATATTAAATTAACCCTTAAGAGTGCCCCAAAAATACAACAGAAAACTGCTGCAAAAATATTATATATTAATATTTTTTTCCACTTTAAATGAGTCTTGAAATATACATATCAAATATTAAATATAGTTTGGGTATTGTTTGTATGTTTACACAACTCCAGTGTTTTTCATCCTCCTCCAAATTTGACCTAAAATGGCAGAAAATGTCCCCAGGAACTCTTTAGGGTTGAATGTTAAAATTAAGAAATATAAAAGTTAAAAATATATATAGATATTTACATAGGATCCACACAAGATGTATAAAAACAAGAGCAATAACTATGCATAAAACATTATAAAAGTGAAATAACTATAAAATCAGTTAAGTTATTCATTTGTAAAGGCCCAGTGTGAACAATTATTATGGGAAATAATGTTAATTTGGCAGAAATGAAAGATAAGATCAGCAGTTTGGTCATCCACCGTGTTTTTACAGTAGCCCACAATGGACAAAAAAAATATTTAAAGCGAAAATGATAAGCGCCAGGGGCCGAAACGGGTTCCTAAACCCAACTAAATTGCACCAAATCTTTTACGAAACCCAAGACAAACAAATTTAACAGGAAGTCCGCCATTTTGAATTCCAGCCATTGGCGATTTGCGCACTTGCATCGTATCGTATATATACCGCTTATCTGAAAGCTACATCGGTTTTCCAACACTCTTGGAAGGAAATGCCACAACACGGGACTTTACCAATAAATGTTGTAGATTGTACACGGTGTACCTGCGTACCTGCGTGTGGACGTTGTTTCTAAACCATTTTCTGTGCAATTTCTGTGACATCGAACGCCACTTTTGACACGTCACGTCCTTAAAGATATGTTACCTACGTTTTTGTGCCTGTCATTTAAAAACAAAGACATTTCAAATCTCAAGTAAAACGCTGGGAAAAATTGCAGCAAATTGACTTTACCTGCACCTAAAAACTTACGTCTGCGACCCACCTGTGGGCCCTCGACCCAGTGTTTGGATATGATAAAGAGCAGGTGCTGATATTCACACAGGTTACCCTCATAACTCTTGGCCAACCTCTACCGTTACTGAATATTATTTATTATAAAAGTACAGAGCCATTGCTATTGTGTTCATTTGGTGTAAACCAAAAATATGGATAATGTTGGAGCCAAAAGCAAAGTCAGTTTGTGTTAAGGGTTAAAGGTCATTCGACAGATTGATTATATCTTTAGAATTGGAGGTAGCGTCAGGCCGCGTACACCTGTGTTCTCCTCGGACAAATACAGGAATATTCAAATTTCCTTTCACCTTTACTCATCACAGACTCCGGGACTTTTACTTTGATAGGAAGAATTCAATAAAAGAAATCTAATTTTTAGGGTGTAAAAAAATGTAAGAAAAGTTGCTCGGCTACAATTCTTAAAACTAGCAAATCAGCAATCAGAAATGTTAGAATTTATACCTCAGAATTTCTTATTTTCTCACACACACACACACACACCAACCGTGACGGTGAACTTTACTTCACAGGCTACTCAAAGTAATAATAATAATGATAAGCTTTATTTGTATAGCAACTTTCATGCACAGAATGCAGCTCAAAGTGCTTTACATTTGGCACATGTAACACAATAAGAACAAGCAGCAGTCGAATGTAGAGTAATCTGAGAAAGTATTCTACAAGATAAGATGAGTTAACTAAAGGTATGTTTTCAGGTCTTTTTTTAAAGATATTCACTGAACTCGCCTGTTTGCTGTGCAGAGGCAGGATGTTCCTTTGCTTTGGGGCATAATGATAATAAAAGCACTTTGGGTACAATCGAACAATTAGCATTAAAAGACCTAAGTTTCCTTTGTGGTTGATAAGATATTAAAAGCTCAGCGATATATGAAGGTGCTATGCCATTCAGAGAATTGTTAGTAATTAACATAACCTTAAAATCAATTCTAGAGGAAACAGGGAGCCAGTGCAGTTCAGCTAGCACAGCGGTGATGTGCTCACTCTTCTTGGTCGTAGTTCAAAGTCAGAGTTCCAATTGTTTTTTTGGGGAGACCAGTAAAGATTGCATTAGTTGTCTAACCCGCGATAAACGCATGGATTTGTTTTTCTGCATCTCGTTGAGTTAAAAATCAGCTTTAGTGGAAAGTTAGATGTTTTTTCTCTAGTCTCCACTCAGGCCTTCAGGTCAGAGCCGTAGTTTTGCACCAAAGAGACATTTAATTTTTTCCCGGTTCTTCATTAATAGTCAGTCTGAGCCAGAAAAAGAAGAAGAAGAACAACAACAACAACAACGTGCACTCACCGCCCACAGCAGCAGCAGCGACGACCACGAGTAAAAGAGCCGAGACGGTCACAACAGTCGTGAAATCCATAACAGAAGAGAACTTTAGGAGAACGGGCGACACAAATCAGATCAAGACGTCGACAACAGAAAAAGTGATGAGAGAGGAAATGGTACGGAGGTGTAAACACTCCCCCCCTCCTCTCTCTCTGTCTGTCTTTCCCTCCATGCAGTGAGTGAATCACTTCATCCACGTTCTGCTGCTGCTCGTGCAAAAGTGCAGATTTCCTCCCTTCAAAGCGACAGACGCATTGAGGGGAGGGGAAAATCACAAATGATGATAAGAAGAAGGGAGGAAGAGGTAGGAGGAAGAGGTGAAGGGAAGAGTCTGTGACTTTTCTTGTTTGTCAGTCATGAACCTCTTGGTGCAGGAAGGCCGAGGCATGAACGCATCATACTCAATGTTTTTTTTTTTAAGGCAAACAGATCCTCGAAAGTCTAAAAGGGGTGTTAAATAAATATTTAGTGTACTGAGCACGAAAGTGCCAGGGGCCAAAATGGCTCCCATCGCTAGTGCCCAAACCTGTGCGTTGCTCAAGGGCTCTATAGCGCCCACTAAGGTGAAAACGGAGCTAAAATTGAGTTTCACTGAATTTCCCAAAACTTGGTGGGAAGATGTTGTAGACCAAGACGAACAAAAAAGTCAATCGGACTCAACTCAACAGGAAGTCGGCCATTTTGAATTTCTGCGCCATTTTGGCGTTTTGCAGCCTACGCAAATGGGCGTGGCCGCGGCAAGCATCGGCATTTTGGGTCACGGGGGTCACTGGAGCCAATCCCAGCTGACAACCTGGACAGGACACAATTTAGAGACCGGGTCGCAGCCCCTCGGTCGGACCGGGTCGCAGGCCCTCGGTCGTGCTAGCCACTACTCCACCATGTGGCTGGGATCTTTGGTGGTATAGACCTCATTTTTAGATGTGGATGTAACTTTTTGTCTATCTTCGGAACATCCAGTATCCGTTGGAAACGTCCCAACCCGGAGCAAACCAAGAGAAATTCATTACTAAATTTAAATGAATACGTAGTTTCTCTGATTATTCAGCTTCTTGAATGTGAATATTTTCAGCTTTCAAATTGTTCAAATCATTCAGACTGAATCATTTGAGAACATCATACACAACAATGTATTGAAGATAATAAGCAGCAGAATAAATGCTTATGAAAATAACCATGTGTTGCAGCCCGACATGACTGTAATTACTTCTGGATTCATCTACCTTGTTAGGGAGCAGTAAATGTCAGGTGGCAGGAAAACATCAAATATGTGTTTAAAAATAGGTTGTAGGGACAGAATGAAGCAGTGTCTTTTGTCTTGAAGCTTTTCACTCATTGCTCCACCCTGCCATCTGGTGGTTATTATAAATTCCTGCACTGTAAGTGTCATGGAGAACACATTGGTTCATCATTTGCAGCCGTTTCTGTGACGGCTTCTATCAAACTCATTGAAATGGAACAAGGTCCTTTCTGTTCTGTGTGGAGTTTGTATGTTCTCCAGGTACCGGGTACTTTTTTTCAGTTCCTGCTCTGACGAGGTTCTAAGAGCTTAGCCGATAGTGAAATGTGACATCAACAGACTGCCGGCCTCTGATTGGTCAGAGAGTGTCGTCACTGAAGAGTCATGAGTGCGACACAAGAATCAAAGCCAACAACGTCCAACTGTAGATCAGTTAAAAAAGACTTAAAAATCCTACTTATAATTCTAAAATCTGCTTATAATTCCAAATTCTAGTTCTGACACCTTTTTATTTAAAGGGGAATAACAGTATTTTTCTAACCTGGGCTCTATGTTTATACATGTAGGTGCTTGTGTGAATAGTATAGAACATGTTTTGTGACCTGTGTGAGTGTCGGCCTCGCAGGTCACAAAACATGTGACCTAGGGTCATAACAATGTCACCACCGTCCTTCACGATGCAGTGATCCGCGACCGATTCTGGCGAGCAGCGTGCCAGGTCTGATGCATATAGTAAGTCAGCCTTGAGATTTCGTATCCGGTCCAGATGCCCCGTGCTTTGGTATCTAGGGAGAGAACCTTGAAAGGCTCCTAGTTTGTGTCTTTTTGTAAGTTATGGCTGTTTATATTGAACACCAGGTCTAGTTGTGACTAATTATGGCTAAAGATTAGAATTTTCTGAATCTTTTTAACTGAATCTTTAGAATCAGTGGATTTAAAAAGATTTGTTCACAGACTGGTTCAGCACTCAGGAAACTTCACAGGACAGATTGTTATGAGAAATTGTTCTGGAACTGCAGCAACACAAGAAAACAGTAGAACTTTTGCTGTGTGTTAATCGAGGCCTGGTTTCACTGCTCATTTGTCATAATCGCACACAAACAGTGAAACACAGAGTGTTTGTCAGGCGATTCCTCTTCCTGGAAACAAGTCACACTCCCTCTTCAAACACAGCCTGCTCTGATTTGAGCTCACATTTCCTGGTTCCCTCCCCCTCAGGAGGGAGCAGCTGACCACAGGCTCCGCCCACTGCACTCAAAACAGTTCTGTCTGTGACGAAGTGAAACTCAGACAGTCGTTGTTACCGAGAGACGAAATGGCGCAGCAAAGAATTGAGCTGCAGCGAGAGCGATTCTGCTGTTCCATCTGTTTGGATCTTCTGAAGGATCCAGGGACTCTTCAATGTGGACACAGCTACTGTATGAACTGTATTAAAAGCCACTGGGACAAAGAGGATGAGAGAAGGATCTACAGCTGCCCTCAGTGTAGAAAGATCTTCACACCGCGGCCTGAACTGATGAAAAGCACCATGTTAGCAGATTTAGTGGAGGAGCTGAAGAAGACTGAACTCCACGCTGCTCCTGCTGATCACTGCTATGCTGGAGCTGAAGATGTGGCCTGTGATTTCTGCACTGGGAGGAAACATAAAGCTCTCAAGTCCTGTTTGGTTTGTTTGGCCTCTTTCTGTGAGGAACATCTCCAGCCTCATCATCAATCACCTGCATTTAAGAAACACAAGCTGGTAGAGCCGTCCAAGAACCTCCAGGAGAACATCTGCCCTCGTCACGATGAGGTGATGAAGATGTTCTGCCGTACTGATCAGCAGTGCTTCTGTTATCTCTGCTCTGTGGACGAACATAAAGACCACGACACGGTCTCAGCTGCAGCAGAGAGGACGCAGAAGCAGAGAGAGCTGGATCTGAGTCGAGAAGAAATCCAGCAGAGAGTCCAGGACATAGACAGAGACGTGAAGGTGCTTCAACAGGAGGTGGAGGCTCTCACTCTCTCTGCTGATAAAGCCGTGAAGGACATTGAGAAGACATTCACTGAGATGATGCGTCTCCTGCAGAAAAGAAGCTCTGACATGAAGCAGCAGATCAGATCCCAGCAGGAAACTGAAGTGAGTCGAGTCAAAGATCTTCAGGAGAAGCTTCAGCAGGAGCTCACTGAGCTGAACAAGAGAGAAGCTGAACTGAAGCAGCTCTCACTCACACACGACCACAACCAGTTTCTCCTCAACTACCGCTCACTGTCAGCACTCAGTCCGTCGACACACTCGTACACCGTCCATGTCCGTCCTCTGAGACACTTTGAGGAGGTGACAGCGGCTGTGGCAGAGGTCAAAGGTCAAATACAGGACGTCCTGACTGAGACGTGGACAAACATCTCACTGGCTGTGACTCTAGTAGATGTTTTACTGACAGATCCAGAACCAAAGACCAGAGCTGAATTCCTCAGATATTCACAGGAAATCACACTGGATCCAAACACAGTTCACACACAGCTGTTATTATCTGAGGGAAACAGGAAAGTGACATTTATGAAGAAAAATCAGTCTTATCCTCGTCACACAGACAGATTCACTGATGTGTGTCAGGTCCTGAGTAAAGAGAGTCTGACTGGACGCTGTTACTGGGAGGTGGAGCGGAGAGGAGGAGTTTATGTAGCAGTGACTTACAAGAACATCAGCAGATCAGGAGATAAAAGTAGATTTGGATTCAATGACAAATCTTGGAGTTTATATTGTTCCCAAAACGATTGTAAGTTTGATCACAACAGTATCAAGACTAAAGTCTCAGATGTTAAAGTCTCCAGAGTCGGAGTTTACCTGGACCACAGAGCAGGTCTGTCCTTCTACAGCGTCTCTGACACCATGACTCTGCTCCACAGAGTCCAGACCACGTTCACTCGGCCTCTCTATGCTGGAGTCTGGCTTTGTTATGATTATGGAGACACAGCTGAGTTCTGTAAACTCAAATAACCTTGAGTTATGTAAGAAGAAGTGAGTTAAAGGTGTAGACCACAACTTTCAAAGGTAAACAAATGTCTTTTGGATTCAAACCACTGTCAAAGTCGCTGATTAAGTCTGTCAGGTCCACACGACTCTCTGTGTTTCTCTGCAACAAAGTCCACAGAGAAAATCAGTGATTTTAACATCACAGCACACAGGAGTCATTGATCCACTGCTGCCTCCATCACTGAGTTCAAATGTCTTATTTTGTCCCTTCAGTGTTTGAAATCCTTTGTTCAGATTCACCTCAGTGACACAAAGTGACCACACAAGGCAGCAGAGGACCAGCGGCTCCTGTGTCCCCGCAAGCTAAAATCAGTGATTTTCTCTATGGACTTTGGTGTGGGAGCGTGAGTGCTTTACAAACTGGAGTTTCCTGTTGCAACAGTGTTAATAACTTGTCATCACTTGTAGGTTTTAGATCATCCGGATCCACATCCATGGCTTTAATGGAGTTAGTAGCAATTTGATTCAATGGGTGTCTCTACGTTAGCCGTGGTGTGCCACAGGGTTCACAACTGGTTCCTAAGTTGTTTGTTTTTCATTATCATTTTTTTTAAATGACATTTGCAATCAGTTGCCTTGAAGTGTGGTGATTAAGAGAGTTTATGGGAATATTTGTGTTCTAAGACGGCTAAACGTGCTGGAATTATGTGTAAAAGTGGGTTTTTCTTCAATTTAAATATCTACATATTATATATATGTAGTATAGACTTATATTGACATATCTCAGTTTTTGTGAAGACGTCTGGGCTAACGCGTACAAGAGCTCATTACAAAGCATGTACATACTGCAAAAAAGAAAAAAAAAAGGGCAATGAGGATAATAAATAAGGCTGGATATTGTGATTCATGGATGTAGTGAAATTCCGGGCTTCACAGATTAGGTTTGAAGCTTCCTAATAACCTTCAAAAGATGTTCCAGGACAGAGAGGGAAGGTAACACCTGAGAGACAGAAAATGTCAAATGTCCTTGTGTCCGAATCACCCTTTTAGAAATAAAGTGTATTTTTAGTCTGTTTCAGTTCATATGCAAACATATAGAAGTACTTGTAGAAGTACATAATGGTGGATTTTGAAATGATAAGTGTTTGTTAGTTGTTTTTGAGTTCATTTAAGGGGTTGCCTATTGCATGGGTATAAGTCTATGTGTATGTATATATTCTTTTTGGGAGCTGATGCAACTGTTGTTGCTTTCTGCTCACGTTTGTTTCTGCTTTATTGTACTTTTTTCCATGAGAAAAATAAAGAAAAGAAAGACAGAAAAAGCAGTGAACGTGTTCTTAAGAGATTTTATGGGCGGAGTCTTGTAATGATTTTTTTCCACCAGCACAGAAAGTAGAGGTGGGTCAAAATATCAGTTTAGTATGTATATACACATATATGTATACATTGTATACATATATGTGTATATATATACACACATATATATACACATATATGTATATATTTGTGTGTGTATATATATATACACATATATCTTTATATATGTGTGTATATATGTATATATACACACATATATATACACACATATGTATATACATGTATACATATATGTGTATATATATACACACATATATGTATATATATATATACACACATGTATATATATGTGTGTGTATATATATATATACACATATATGTGTATATATATATGTGTGTGTGTGTGTTTGTACTAGTACACAGACACAGAGACATATCAAAGGTGAAAGGTTAATGGAAGGTTATAGGTAGGAATCATCTAAAATAATTTATAAAAACATGGAAAATGTAAATAAATGCGCTACACGTTGTAGAGTCGGTGACTGTCGTGTGTAATCTGCATTCAAATGTAGTTTAAAAACGATAAACCTCTCTCTCACTCGCGCCGGTCACATAACGTAGTTCCGGTTTTCGGTCGTGCACGTCTGTCTCGTAAACCTTTGCTCAGAGTGAGACACGCTCACACACAAACCCTCGCAGTGCAAAAGATAAGAAAACTCTCAGGCATGAGAATGGTGTTTTGGCGTGTCCTAGTGGTGATATACGGTAACTGCATATAACCACATTGTGGTTATATAGCCCATGTGAAAAACTGACTTGCTGACCTTGGAATTGGAATCTTTTCTTTTTGTGTAAAAAATGAAAACTGTCTCGCCTTGACATTTTTGTTGTTATGTGTTGTGATATCTAACATGTACCATATTAGAAAATAATATAGTAATAATAATAATAATAATGATAATAATGATGTTACCTGTTCAGTTTCCACCCACAGTCCGAAAACATGCAGATTTGGGGATTAGGCGACGTACAGTGCCTTGAGATGATCTATGCTGTGGTTGAATAAATTGAATACAGATTATTTTACAACGACCAGGATGAATGAGAATCCACACAAATGTTTTCATTTAGATCAACTTAAGTTTAATTACACCCCTCCCCCCCAAAAAAGGACAGAGAAAACCAAAAAAAGTCTCTTGAACAATCTACAGTCATCAATTTCCTCAGTATCAGGAGAGTCAGTCCCTCTGAACATTATTATTATTATTGTTATTATTGACAATAATACTAGATTATACAGCACGTCATCATCTTGTGCTTCCTCTAAAACACTGTTATACTATTATTTCTGTCGTTGTCTCACCGGGACATTTGGGTCCTGATGTTTGTCACCTAGGGTGGATTCCAGGATGTTCACGTGGAGCGGAGGAAAACCCTACATCGAGTCCGGAACTGAAATCGGATCTTCACAGACGCAAGGGCGCCGGCACGACGCGAGCACCGTGAGTAGAACACCCAACCGGCACAAATTCAGGCCCATTTTTGTGAATGATTTTGGTCGTGAAAGGACACAACGCGATTACGAACGTTGGGAATGACGAATGGACGTGCAGCGCAGTAACATAATTAAAGAACAGAGATTTGGCGTTTATCATGTTTGGATAACAGAGTGTTCTGACACGGTGGAACATACAGACATTAACGTGGAGAAAACGTAAAGGGATGTGACACAGAGGAACCGGTCCACTAGGTAACCATGACTGACAACGCTTTTCCCTATCACCTATGGACTTGCCCAGTGTAGGGTTCCCACACCTTGGTTCACATCAAATTCAAGGACTTTACAGGACCAATTCCCTCAAATCCCAGAACTGAATATGCTACTGACACAGTTTAAGATGGAAGGGGCAACTTGTAAGAGCGTCTTCGCCCATTTTTATTGATTTGCATCTGGACAAGTGATCGTTCTCGGGATCTTGGTCAAAATAAGTGTTTTGTAAGTTTCCTTTGGTGAGACAGAGATCTTAGACTTTTCATTTCCCAGGCATCGCGTCGTCACGTGTTCAGTGTCACAGCAGAAACAGTCCCTCAGCTCACCGACTACACCTGTGGCTCCATGGTGCTCCACAGTGCCACCAAGATGCTAAAACACAGACAGAAACGTTTAAAGGGGCAGTTCGTGTTATTCTGAAGCGTGATTTCTATTTTTCTGTACGGGGGACCCACTTTTTAAAGACGGTAAGCAATCGTGACGGGTGCAAATTTGTCAGTTACATACATATTACATATGCACGTTATTTTTGTAATGTTTTTTTGTTAAGGGACCCCAAAAGATTCCCCATGACCCATCTGTGGGTCTCCAACCCAGTGTTTTTGAAATCCTTTGTTCAGATTTACCTCAGTGACACAAAGTGACCACACGAGGCAGCAGGCTAAAAGCGGCTTATTTTCTCTATAGACCGTGGTGTGGGGCGAGTCCCCACTGGCAGCCACGCTTTCACTTCTCAAGCTGGTTCTGGATCAGTACGTCAATACGACCACACTTTAAAGAAATACATTTGGAACTATCACTTTAACTGCTTTACAGTTTGTGATAAAATAAGAAAACAGGAAAAAAAAAAAAAAAAAGTGCTCTGGAATCACTGAAAGGTTAGTGATTAGTGATAATAGATAGATATTTCTGGGTGGTGGGGGTAATCAACTCTTCTTAAAGTTCATTCAGTGATCATTCATCAGGTACAGTACACCGATCACGATGTTATTTGAATTGACTCAATTGACACAGGACTGATCGCCAACCGCTATATTTTCTCTCCATTTAAACTATACACACATACACACACGCGCACACGCACGCACACGCACGCACGCCACATGTTTTCTCACTGATAGTGTGAACTTGTAGAAATAAAACATTATTTTTTTTCTCTTCTGGTAATCATTGTCAAGCATCAGTTCATGTTGGACGAGCAGGAGTGAGGGAGGAGGAGGAGCGTGATGGAGAGGAGGCGAGGACACAAGGAGGTGAAGCACAGACGGGTGGTGTGTTGGTTTGAAGCGACAGCGAGTCCAGCGGCTTTTCAGACGTTCTCCATCCACTTTTGAAGTTGCTTGACGGGGTGAAGTTAATGATAATGAGTAAACGGAAAAGTTTGGATTCGTCCAGTACTTGTTTGGTCCACAAAATGTTGAAGAATATCGATCCGAGTTTCCCAGAAGCCTGGAAACGATGTCCACAAACCAAAAGGATTCAGTTTCAGACGCAAAGGAAACCAGAAAACCTTCACATAATGAGAAGCTAACTTCTCAAACCGCTTATCAAAATAGCGGACAAGGAATTTAGCGATCGATAAATCTGCCCTTTCGTTGCTGGGCCACCGTGCTGTTCTTTACCACAAGAGACACCAAAAAGTGGGATAGTATGGATCTTTCTTTATTGTTATTATTAATAATAATAATAATAATAATAATAATAATAATAATAATATTATTATTAGAGTTTTACGCTGGTGACACTGGGACGCAAACTTTCCCCCGAACGAGCTGCTTCTCGTGGATAACAGTACGAAAGCGGACTGGACTCCGGATGTCGTGTTTCAAAGACTGATGCGTGTCATGCATTTATCTGGGGATGGTGACGTCTTTATGTCTGTCATATAGCAACACGCGCGCGCACACTGTGGTGGTGGAGGAGGAAGAGGAGGAGGATGGAGGGAGTGATGGAGAGAATGAAGAGCCAGATACAACAACACAACGTAACAACCTGAGACTGGTGTGGTGGAGCTGGTCGTCGGGTTAAAGAGGAAGGAAACGGGAAAGAGAGAGAAGCCCGGGACACGCCGTCACAAACGTTTACTTTTAAAATACACGTTTCACCCTCTTATGAGCGTCATGATACTCGGGCCGCTTGGATTTATTGGATGTAGAATTGTCAAATTCCCCTCCAAGACAACTTTCATTTTCCATATCTGGCAGTTATTCAATCGTTTAGGAACTAAGAAGCTGACGTCACAAACGCGCGCCATGCCGCTGAATCTCGTCTGCGATTTGGAAAGTCGTTCCATGGTAAAGTCCTGAGAGGCTACTATAACGACATATCTATGCTTTCCGGGATCCATCCATTTGTCCGTCTCCTACCGCTTTATCCTCCACATGAGGCTCGCGCAGGGTGCTGTGCCAGTCTCCGCTGACATAGGGCGAAAGGCCAAAGTGGTCCGGGAGTTACGGTGATGAGAAGTACGCGTGCCAAGTTCTGCAGGCGGAGGGTGGCAACAGAATTTCGAGCAGGACTAATACACCCAGATAACGTGATCGGGAGTAGAAAAGTGCGAAATCCGATGGTCGGCTTCAAGAATGTATTTTGAAGGCAAGACATGGATTGGCAATCGCTAACATCCAGCCACCAGCTAAATTAGTTTTTTGGTCAACCAGGAAAATGCCTCAGGCTGAAAAGGGGGCATCATCGCCACCTAGTGACCAACTGAATTAGACACTAATACAACTGTTGTGGCGGTGTGTACTGGGCTACAGACAGAAAGAGAGGGAGACAGAGAGGGAGAGAGAGAGAGAGAGCAACAGACGGATATTCAGAGAAAGAGAGAATTAGTGCAACAAAGATAAGTAAAGCGACACTTTCTGGAGTCAGCATCAGGAGACGGGAAGGGGGGGGTCAATAGGGTAAGATGAGACGAGGACAAGGAATGAGGTTAAAAGAGAGAGAGAGAAAGTTCGGGGAAAGAAGGATGAGACGGCAAAGGAGGGAAGAATTGCCACACAGGAACAGTAGTGCTTTCAGGAGTACGGCTGCGGAACTCCATATCCTGGTCTGTAGATGGGTCTCCCCGTTGGTGACTGGGAACTGGAGTAGGCGGGGCCTGCCGGGTAGCTGTATCCGCCGTAGCTGTATGAGGCCGGGTAGGGGGCGGGGCCACTCTGGGGGTTGCTTGGGGTGTACTGGCCAAACGCTGAGCCTGGGTGTGGGGCAGGGAAGGAGGGCTGGGTGGGGTAAGGGCAGGTAGACGCAACAGGAGGCCCGAAAGCGGGCCTGGGGCCGGAGTAGCTACCTTGTGGGGTAAAAGGTGAGCCTGAACTTGGGTATGGGGGAATGGCAGGGACGGAGGCGGCTGCTGCTGCTGCTGCAGGGGGAGGGTTGGGTGAGGAGACGGGGTAAGGGCTGTAGGGGAGGCCTGCAGATGAGGAGGCCGGCTGAGAGGCGTTTTGGTAAGTGGAGGACTGAGGTTTTGAGTTCGGCTGCTGTGGATTTGTCGTGGTGGCCGTCGTCGTGGGCTGACTCCAGGGTGAGGGCGTGGCAGCAGGGTCCTGATTCATGATGCCTGCTGACGACGTCATGGCGGCGGGGTTGGACTCGCTCCTCTGTCGCAGGATTTCCTGGAGTTTCTCTATCCGCACTCGTCTTCTGTGAGCGAGGGAGCGCAGGGAGAGGAAGCGCTCTAGGAAGGAGTCCAGTGACAGGGAGCCCTCCAGAAACTCGTCAGCGAGAGCCTGTGAACACAGAAGCGCTGGCCGTTAGTAACCGGTCGAGCTGGGACACGATTATGTCGTGATACTTGGGCGCTTGGATGAAGCTAACCGCCAACACCTGAGTCTTGAGATGAATTCATTACTTTTGCTGCTTTTTCACAACATATTTCCGGCACGGCACGACTACACGTTTTTCACTAGTTTGTGTGTTTGTGAGTTGTGTCGTGCCTCCATAGTGGAAAAGCGCCATTTGGAGACCCAGGAAAAACTTCCAAATGCTGCTTTTCGGGTTCTTTGGTGGCATGAATGTTGCTCGGGAGGACAGTTTTGTTCAAAAGTGTCCTCAATCATCACTTCTGAACCACATACACTATGTGGCATACACTATGTGGACACCTAACAGCTTCCACACTTCTTAGAAGACTTTTCCTGAACATTTTGAAGCGTTTCTATGTGAATTTGTGTCCATTTATTCTGTAGAACCATGTCTTTATAGTCCTTGCTTTGTACACTGGGACAATGTCATAGAAATGGACTTTGCTCACAGCACCCTCTGATGGACAACCTGCTAATTACTTTAAAGTGTCTGGCACATGTGTGGATTTCTTCGCTCGTCAAACAGGTTTGATTTTAAGTTTTCACCCACAACTGCTACAGTAAGGTTGCCCTGTGTGGTCATATTAAATAAAAGTTTCAGGTTAAATGTTAATGATTTTTTTAAAGATAATGCACCAGGTTTCCGTCTGACAGGTTATTCACTGACCTCTGAATCTGCCTCTGTTTTGCCGCCCTCTGTCTGTAATCTGGAGAACAGCGCCTCTGGAGACACCTGACCCACCATGCCATCTGAGGAGGAGGAGGAGAGGGGGAGGAATAAAAAGGAGAGCAAGGTAACAGGAAAAACAGGTTGTTTTGTTCATGTGGCGGTGGCATTGTCATTTTTTTTTCTCGTATTCTGCTCTGGAGGAGGAGTCCAAACATGTGGATCTGTGTCAGGTGACGTTACTGTATTTACAAACAAAATGAAAATTCCTCTGTTATTCTCTATCTCTCTATGGTTTTTTAAGTTCCTTTGCAGCGTAGGAAGTTCTGGCTGGTGACGGGGAACTAATTATTCTACTGAAAAGCTGCGATATGAGGTGGTTTTTAATGGCACGCCCTCTGAAATGACCATACCAACTCAGTTTTGAGGCTACAATCCCATTAGAATCTCAGATCACTTACTTTTCATGATGCTAAATAGATTTTATTGTTCAAAAATGCTAAAGTAAACAAAAAAACAATTGATTATACAATATGTGCGACAAAGAAAATTAATGCATTATTCAAAAACAGATGAAAGACCATTTTTGTGGTCTCTTATGCTGAAATGAACAAAGTATGAACCCAGGTGGACCTGCTCGAAAAAGAAAAAGTTGATGAGCCTTACAACGTAAAGGGAAATTAAAAGTTGTCTGTTAGTCTGATGAAAAGTTGACATGCAAACACATTTGTCTAACTGGAATTGTGCTTACTCAAATTTCTCAAAGTCAGACTCACACACTAATGTATTCGTTCATCTGAGACCGGCTTAGGTCAGACTCTGGTCCCACTGAAGGAATAAAGGAAAAACTGTCCGTGGGCCAATTTGAATTTGGACCTGTTGCTGACCACTGCTCTGGGTAATAATTGGGGGGGGGAAAAAACCTACAAAATGATCTGATTAAATACACCAATCACTGTAGTAAAACACAAAGAAACCCAAATTCCGGCGTGTCCTACCTCTGAGGGAGCAGTGTTGTCTGTAGGTTTCTTGGACAGCCTCTAACTGCGAGTATCTCTCCACCAGCGCCTCCTTCTGTTCCTCCACACGAGGCTTCATGTCCAGGTTTTGCTCGGCGAGGCTGCGATTTGACGCCAGCGCCATTTCTCTTTCCAGCTGGATGTTCTGGATCTGAAGATGGGACGGACGGACCATCAGACTATGACGACTTCAAATTCAGGTAACTGATTAACCGTGACGATATCTGGTAATCGGCATTGGCAATTATTACAAAATTGACGCATGTTTCTTCTCATAAACTTAAGATAGATGTACAGAAGCCCTGATTAAAAACATCCATTATTGGTCATTTCTACTGGTTAAATTCCCTCTAAAATGTCTACATTACAGATATAACAAAGGGAAATAATGTCTTGTGTTTGCTTACGCTTTGTGCCGTTTCCGTGTTCATATTTAGCGACTTTACAGACCCCCGCGACAAACAGAGACGTAGACGAGCTGTGGGTGTGCAGTGCAGCCGACTGCGTGTGGAACAATCAACTCATCTGTTTTGTTTCAACACTTTTTTTTCACCCCCGTGTGCGAAATCTCTAAAGACAGGACGTGTCCTTGTGATATCTAGCGTCTCTTCATGACTTTAGTTACTTTTCATTGACAGTAGTCTGTCAAACAATCTCCAAACACAAGACGAATGAATGACAGCGTAAGAGAGAGCTGGGAATGTGACGTCATCGTTTTTACTAAAGTAGCATCCCAAGTAGGCCGGTGTTTTGAGATCATCACACTCCGGGAGGCGTTTTCAAAAAATACCAATTTAAGAGACATTCTATTCTGGGCTACAGCAAATTAAATCAGTCCTATAACACACTTAGAAAACTTAAGACTAGTTAACATAAGTATGGGAGTTGGAGATGATTCTCAGGGACACAGCTGACCGAGTGTTGCATAAAGCAGTTACACAGTGTTAGAGCACTGGGGCAAAGTCTAACTGTGCCAGACGGCAACCTGATACACAACAAGCTAACTGTCCAGCCCTTCACCGTCAGTCCACCGGCCGTCCTGCATGTGTCTCCTGTGACAATCTGAGATCTTATGTCCTTGTGCCTGCTCTAAAAGAAAATACACTGTGTCACAGGGCTGAGTGCTTTTGAATCAATATCTTATTGCGATCATTTTGACGGAAATTGCGATTTTGCAATACAACTGATATTAGAGGGAGTGGTCATATAATTGTATAACAACATATTTAAAATGATAACTGTGTGATATTTGTGCAGATCCTTGACAAACAAAATGTTTTCTTCAGTCTGTCAGGACAATATTTAACCTGAAATGGTCATTTGAGACACATTTTGGCTTTAAGATAAAATTCCGATTAATTGTTCAGCCCTACAGTGTCAGTAAATAAGATATTGTTTTTGGCAAAACACTGTGCAGGTATTTAGACTGCCACAGTCTAAATAGTTTTGTTTGGATACTTTTTATACGAAGTAACACCCGAGAAAAGTGAGCTATGGACTTTTCACAGGAGGCAGATGTATTCCCAATAAGTTAAATGACTCTCTCATCATCCTCCTCTTCCTCACATATACTTCACACACGGGTATAGTGAAATTAGATTAAGATGGAGTGAGAGACAACGTGACTCCCATTGTTATTATTACTATTTAAATTATTGAGCCGAAAGATGAATCTCTCAATTTTCCTGGTCAATCTACGTTCCTACCCTCACCTATGGTCACGAGCAGCTGGTGGTGACTGAAAGCCATACTTTCCTGTAAGGGCTCGCTAGAAAATATGGGCCAAATGGAAAGTGATGCCTCATTCTTACCTCGTCAGACTCCAGAGCCATAGACTCCACCCTCTCCGGGTTGTCCAGGAGCTCCTGCAGCTCTGACTGGCTGAGGTCCTGGAGCTTCTCCATTGGATTTGCCAGAGTGGCTGTCCGTCACAAGGGAACCAGGAAACAAATGTTAAGAAAAAAAGAAAAAAAAAGAAGCAATATCTGGAAACAGAAAGTGAGAGGACTGATTGAATTTCCTGCCAACAGCCTCAGGTAGAATAGTATGACAGTTTCTCTCACAACACATTTCCAGGAACCATGGCTTAATTAGGGCCGTAACGATTAACCGGTTATTAGATGAATTGCTAACTATTTTGATAATCAAGTTTACTTAAAAAGCAAGGGTTGCAACAATAACTGATTACAGAATGAATTACCGTCAAACACTTTGATAAATAAGCGGTTTGAGTGTTGATGATTTTCAGCTTCTTTAATATGAATATCTTCAGGTTTCTTAGCTCCATAATAACAAAGAATATTGTTTAAGCGGAATAGTTGTGTTTTGTGGACAAAACGTGACATTTTATGGATCCATCAAGAAAATAATAAACAGATTGATCATATAGATGTAAACACCAATACAATTCAAAGTTCCTTTACATGTATATTCATATATTGCATGATTTACAATGCAAAACATGTAGTACGTACAACACCAGCATTTTAGCTGAGTCATGCTGTGAGCTGGTTATTCCATCTTTTTATGAGTGTAGAATGTTTGCGTCAGCACAAACGTGTTGTTAAAAGGTTCCGTGATTAAAAGTTGTATCGGACAGATGTACATCTTGAGGCTGTGACATCGCTATCAGTACACACACGAAATAGTGTGTGTACTGAGTCCACATTTACAATTTGTGCTTGCGGAGGTAATGAAGTGAAATGTTGGATTTTTGGATTGTAACCAATTACGGATTAATCAAATACTGAATTAATTGTCAACTATTTTGATAATCAATTCAACAGTTTGAGGTTAGTTTTCTAGAATGTTAATATATTCCAGTTTCTTTTGCTCCATAATTTTTGGTTTGAGGAGAAAAACAAGACATTTTCAGGTTTGGAAAAACACTGATCAACACATTTTTTTTCAACATTTACTGACATTTTATGGACCAAACGACTATGAAAACAATTAGACGCGTATCGCATCGGCATCAACATATTGAATATTTGTATCGGTTTATTACTAGAAAGGAGTGCATAATACCGTATTTAGAGTGTATGGAAGGACTTGTGAGGCCATTATTAACATCTAAATACATAACAAACGACATTACCCCAACGCTTATTATACTACACAGAATATCTGTGATGAAAGTGAGTCATTTTGATGTTTTGACAGTAGGCTAGTAGCTAGCTAGCATATTAAAGTAGTCCGTGTTGAGGAGCAGTTTTGGGGTGAGTGACTGGCTCGAGGCCACGGGGCAGGAACAAGCGGTTTGTTCCCGAAGAAAACAGGGCTGAAAAAGACACTGATACTTACTTAAAACACGACGCTAGCAAACCAGATCCCGCCTGACACCGCACCGTAGTGACATCCACCACAGCCTCGGTGTTCCGCTGACAGCTGACGTGACACGGCCTCGGGATCTCCGACCTGCCCTCGCTCGCTCCGCCGGCTCGACGAGCTAGCTAGCTTCCTCAAACACGTCCGCGTTCAGCCGACGGTTCAGCGTCGAGCGAACTGACGACGAAGACAATAACAACAACAACGGCAGGTATGATCGCAATGTCAGCCACCGTCAACTTCCAGGGAAGCCCCGGCGACGGCGGCGGCAACGGTGGTTTGACGATCAGAAACTGGAGCCCACGGTGACGCCACACGGGCCCAACGACAGCACCGACAGCCTCCTCCGTGTCCCGGTAGGTGTTAGCTAAGCCGACGCCCGACCGCAGTCGACACAGCGGGTCGTAAATAACGACAAAATACGAGCTGGAAAGAAGAAAGTTTCACTTCTCGCTGTCAGAAACCGCCGCCATTTTGAGAACTCGCCACGTCCCCGTGGTTCGCAGGGGTGTTCACACGGAACCAAAACATTCCAAAAAACGGTCCCCAGTAGCGCAACTCAAACGTGCAATTGTACGTGTGAGATATCTACGTTTTAGCGACGAATTTGGTGATTCTTTTTTCCCCCCGCAGTGGCCGTTTTCTCTCAGCTTGTCCCCCACGCGGCCGGGATAATGGTACCGCCCTGCGTTCAGCTGATATAAGGGAAGCCCCTTAGAAATGTGACGGTAATGTTCCAGCTGCTGCTGCCAGTGTCACCGCCAACTGCTACTGTTGTTGTTGTTGTTGTTGTTGTTGTTATTATTACCGTCAGTGGACAAAACATCTGCTTGTGCTACAACAGCTTCACTGGTACCACTTAACAGGGGCACTGCTAGAGATTTTGGGCTCCATGAAAGAATATGAGTGCCTAAGTGGTCTTTTTTGAAAAGCTGCAAGGTTAGGGGTTTCAACAGTACCTCCTCAACATGGGTGGTGTCGTCATAGCACTGCTGTGACATAGTTTTATACGCCACACACACGTGACATTCAAGTAGTTGTTTTCAGTGTAACAGAGTCATTAGAATCAGCTAATTAAAAAAAAAGACTCGTTCCTGCATGGCCAGAGCACAGACTCCTTCTGACACAGTCATGGAACTGAAATACCACTGAATGTGGTTGTGATTGGGCTCATGATCGCCGACTTTCAGCAGTGCTGTTGCTAAATACACCAGACTCCTCTGTTGAATATTGACATTTTAGATATTTCCTTTGCTAACTGTTGGAGATTAATGCATGTTTTCAATTATTTTTAAATGATCTACAGTTTGGCATTGTTTGCTTTGTTTCTCGTGTCGGACGTCTATGGAATTAGATTTGCGTCAATTTTTGTCAAAATATTGAAATTGCAAATAAAATACCGATTTAATCATTCAAAAAAAAAAAAAAAATTGTTTGAACCATTTTTGTTTGCCATGATCGGTGTTTTTTGTTTGCTCCGACTCTTTTGCATGTCATTCTGACCATGGGAGGGCATTAGGAAGCTGCCTGCTGATTGGCTACTGAGTTTTGGAGCGACAGCTCAATGGACCAGGGGGGTATTCCATCAAGCAGGGGGGTATTCCATCAAGCAGGCTAAAGGCAAAGCCAAGCTTAAATGGCCATGTCTGGCTAATATGAGTGAGAGTTTGGTTCCATCAAAGAGGCTGAGATTAGCCCCAACTCAGCAACCATGGCTAAGCCATAACTGTGGCTCAGGTTTCCGTTCCAAGGTGGCTAATGTGAATGCCAGCCAAGTAACCATGGTAACTTATGCTGCCGGGCAAACCTGGTCTGTAGCAGGCTAAAAGTGAAGCTTAGCACCATCTATGATCAAAGAATGTCCAATAGACAGAAACAGAGACACACACAACTGTCATGGAATGATAAAATAATATGTAAAACATAAAATATATAATAAAATGTATTTAAGAAATAATTTATACTAATAATTATATATTATCTATAAGTACATTAAAGAACATTATCACCAAAATAAAATATAATAAAAAATAAGACACAAATAAATACAAAATTAAACTAATTAGCAAAAAAATATAATAAAAGGAAATTTAAAGAGATCATCATTCTTTTGATGTAACAAGGGTTAGGGCCTCCAATTGATAGGAGATAGATGATTGATTTGCTGTCACCTGCATTCACTTACTGTAATAGGGGTCCTCGTCTCCATTGAATTGCTTGATTTGCTAAAATGATTCTAGATAAATAATAACTTTTTTACAATCAATAGATCTGTCATAGGATTATTTCCTATAGAATGATAACCAACATTTAATTTCTTCATATAATAATCTACCATCAATTGTATGATAAATGTGATGAGTCATGTAAAATACTTTGAATAAATGTAGCCTATTATTAACAAGAATGTAGGCAAGGCAACTTTATATAGCACATTTAGCACAATAAAATGAAAATACAACAATTCAACATATAGTATCTGGGACAAAATACAGCATGTAAAAATGACAGGCTTAAATGAAAATGATATCAATTCTATACAATTGGCCATGCAGGAAATAAATGAAAGCTATCCCATCGATTTGCATAACATTCAGTTGATAAATGTGATGAATATCACTTTCTAACATTACTACTAGGGCTGCCAAACGATAAAATATGGAGAATTTCACATAAATTGCAGTGAAACAATAATGCTATTTTAATTATGTTCGTATGAATGTTACTTATTAGGGTTGTCTTTTCCTTTTAATTTTAGGGATTTGGTTGCATTAATAGGTCCACATAATTGATTAGTTTAAAACAAAAACCTTTACCCAGTATTTGGGGAAGTGCTATTATCGGTAAAGTAGCAGAGTTTGTAAGGAGGCAGCCATGTTGCAATGAGAAAAGATAAAATATGAGAATCGGAAATGATAAAAGGCTTTTATTTATAGAATCAAACATTGTTAATGACATTTAGTTATACGCTCCTTTATATGGATTTATTTCACAATTACAAACATTTACTTACATGTTCACAAACAGACAGACGTTAGTTATGCAAAATAGCGTCGCAGATAACAAGGCCAGAGTAGTGACTGAAGGATTGTTTATCATTGAGCTCAAGTTAGCTTACTGTTAGCTACATTAGCTACAAAAACATTGTCCAACCCTAACCCTCATTTGACTTGTTTGATTACACTTAGCTCTGTAGCTACTCCTGTCCCCAACAGTCTATTAAAAATATGGCAACTGCTGACTGGTTCTTGAAGTAAAACATTTTTTTCCCATCTCTACAGGAATCTGCAAGACTGACAATTTTTCAAAAAAGTGGAAGTGAGAAATGTGTGTGAAATTAGTTTTTTGGCATAAACACTGATCTTGTCAAGATCAGGAGTCCTCATGGAGACCAAAACCCGGCCCTAATGAGGTAGAACCAGACTTCTGAGGAACTGGTTAAGTCCAATGTTAAGATTTGAATTGTGGTGAGGTTAAGGTTAGGTTTAGGCACTAACTGGTTATGATTAAAGGCTTTTGTGGCCTGGGTGAACTCACTGAGTCTGCCAGCAATTTGATTTTGACATCTTTGGCAAAGATGTTGTTTTGGCCAACTCAGAATCAGGCAAGCTTAAGTCAATGAAAAGAGAGAAGCGATGTCTAAAAGCTTTTGTATAAAAAGTCGTTAGACTTCATTACTAGCAAGCCATGGCTCCTAGAAAACTACAAGCACGATTGCTGATACATTATCCAGATCATTGGTCTGACTGGTTGTAGGTTTAACCAATTGTGTAAACAGGCATTTTGATATATGCTTGTTGGTCACAAGGTGACCATACCCTTTCCAGACTTGTATGATTCTGGCGTTGGCCAGGCTATGTCTTTTGTCTAGTCCACAAGTAGCCGGACATTTCTAAAAACTGATATTTTCTTTTATTAAAAAAACAATATCTCGAGAAGATCTTCTGGAAGTATGTAGAGAGAATTAGCCCCCCCAATCCGAAAAGCTTTGTAACTCTGGTCCAAATTTGGCATCTGCATTATGCAACTGTGCATCTGTGGGAAGGACGTTTGACGGAATTCATTGTTAAACACTGTTTTTCGCATCCACAAATCTTCACTTTCAGGGACAAAACTTTTAAATTATACCCGGCCACGTGTGGACAAGGCGTCCAAATGGCGTCCAAATGAATGGAGGTCAAGGCATTGTCCTTGAATGGAATCTGTGTGTGTGTGTTAGTCTGTTTTGAGTGCTTTGAAGGCAGAAACCGTCAGGAGGCATTGCAGAACCACAGCACATGTGTCATAGAGCACCAACAGCAGAGTCACACTGGAGGTGTAGGCCTGCAGAGGACAAAAACATACACATCAATAATCAACAGATTAATCGATCTTTGCTTGTGCATGCTTTTATTTTGGCAACTAGAAAATGTGTGGGTCAGATTTTCTTTAAAAGTGTTGGGGATATAAAACACTTGTGGTCAGGTTTGGAGGCACAAAGCACCTGGTTTTGTTGAGGAAAAAGGTGGTCATGAGTTGCAGGTTATTAACACAACAGGAGTCCTCATAACACAGTTAACACCATAAAATCCATCAACAATGTGTTGCAGGGAATAAACACCCTCTCCATGGATGTTTCGCTCTTTGGGCCATTTTTATATGTTTTAGTGGGAAAAGCACAGGTGTACACACCATAGACCCACTTACCAAAGGGCCAAGGTTTCTGTATAACCACTTAAAATGCACAAGGATACGTGTTTTGTATTTTTTAACAGAACTTTTACTAAAGCAGCTTGTTTTTGCTAATAAAAGGTGGGGACATTGTTTTGAAAACAACTTAAATACAGTAAAATTCATAATTTGTGCACTTTGCACTGGTGACGTCTTGTTGAGACAAACGGCCACAAACTGAGCAGGAAACAAAGAGCTGCTGGACGTCCTCCATTGTTGTCCCTTGTGTTGTGTTGATGTCGTCGTTTGTTGTTGTCACACCGATATGACGTTGCCATCAGGCACAGCCCACACCCTGCCTACCAATCAAACCTGACCCAGGGCTTCTAAATCGTACCATTCTGTAGCAAACCAAACTGTACCATGATGGAAACCCCCTTTTTATGTTACGGGTGGGTGCTCCACCAAAAGCACTTAACTAGCACAGTACCTTAATGCATCACAGTTATAAGAACAAGAACATAGGTGAACACTTTTTGAGTGTTTTCAAAAAGAAAAGAACTCACTGCGAGCACTTCTTCAGGACACTTAAAACGTGATGGTCTCTCATTGGGAACAGGAATGCAGTCTTCCGTGGGCACATTGTTCAGGCTGTAGCAGTAGAGGACAAATGCAAGCAGCGCCACCAGCAGGCCAAGCGCATTGCTGCAGGCACAACCCTGAAGCTGTAGAAGATCAATTCACTGTGAGGTTGACAAAGGGCCCGTTCACACCTGGTATTAACATCCGTCCTCCCTGATACAGTCGCATGTGGACAAGTGACTAAATGAGATTGGATTTAGCCTTCTCCACCTTTTGTATGTGTCTGTCCGTCGTGCTCTAGGGAATCAAGGCTGTATGTATGTTGCTCAAACGCGGAGTAAGTTTTAACTATTAGAATAAAGAAACCACGCGACCATCAGTGTTAATATTGCGACAGTGGGTGCAAATAAATAAATCTGTGAGCTTCAAATAGCCGCAGATCAAGCCTGTCCTCCAACATACAACCCTAGTTTGCAGTTGCATAAATAGCAGAACTCTGGTACCATGGGCGTGTTGTCATCAAATAGCAACACACTCATTTGATTGAACGTGTTGTATTATTGTCTGTAACTTACTGCCCAGCCAAGTATTTCTTTAAACCCTAACCTCACATTTCTCCTACCGCTGGGGGCTGTATATTAGGAACTTCTTCTATGGGTCGTATTTGAGGGTTAACTCGAACAACCCTGTTGGAGGACGCCACGTGGGTTGGTTGGTGGGACAACTCAGGTGAGGTTGTCCTCAAGACAGTCTTTAATCTGTCTTGAGGATGAATTGCGTCCTGGTTCTGAGGACAACTTCAAGGCAGATTGGGAGCTTTCAGACCTCGGGTCACTCAGCACAGATGTTAATACCAGATCGGGTCTCAAACCTGGCTCTTTTTTTCTGTAAGGAAAGAGTGCTAGCTAGTACTCTACCATGTGACCCCAAATATCTGCTGTTAACATTAAATACAGAAAGTGGGGGTGATGAGACGTTACCAGGCGAGAAACTTACCAGGTATCTGCTGGGGTACCTCTCATTGGCCATGGTGAGTGACCCTCCTGCGACAATCTGCAACACACATACACACAAAGCAGTGGGTTGTGAGTTTGGAAGCTGATGCTAATCGCTGCTTATATGCTGTGTTCAATTTAGATCGGAACTCAGAGGTCAGCGCTGGGAGTCACGTCACCCCAGAGTTGACCTTGTTCCAGAAAGAAAAAGACATGGATGCCCAGGCTAGCCATTGTTAACAATACCAGACCTCTACACGGTTGCAACACATCTACGGATAAAAAGATTAAACAGTACTGTGAAACAAATACAAAGTAGTGTTTGTATGGTGGCAGCCATTTTGAAATCCTAAATCCAGGTGTTTTAACGTTGCTCTGAGAATCTGAGTTGGAAATTCCAGGTTCAAATGGAACAGAACATTAATCATAACAAGTGTTTTTAACGGTGTCCTCTGTTGGCAGCAGCAGAGCCATTAGCTTTGCTGAATGCTAGCTGCAATGCCTCCAGTTAATAGTTTTGAGTTTTTTGGTAATCAGCTGATGTCAGCAGCTTCCTCATCATTAGCGATGCTAGGGAAGTGTCAGAAAATTCTAGCAAGCTGCTTCTGATTCCCAACCATTCTAAAATAATGTAAACAAAATATCGACAGCCTATTGATACTTCTAAATTGATCAAATTTCAACTGATATCAGTTGAATTAAATAAAAATCTTCAATACCCATAATTAGCAGCTAATTGGCAATCTTGTGATTACACAGGTTTGGTGGCCCTACTGTATATCTCATATGGGTTTCACTAGAATGATCTGTATTGTAGTATTAAAAGTGACCTTTTGTTTGTGTAAGTCAGAATGAGAATCATGAGGTACTTACTATTACTCCCAGGACAAATGGCAGTATGCAGAATTTTGGCAGAGTTTGGCCGGCATAAGCAAGTGGGGCCGACAGCAGCACCTGGAACAATCCCAACAGGATGGACACCACCTACAGACACAGAGATCTGGTGTTAGAACCAACTGTGTCGTAACGTTGACGATGAGAGGCTTTCAATTCACATTATATTTACTCCATCCAGACTGAGTCGTGTCCTGATCTTACCGCAGCACTTTCAGGGTCAAACCAGGTGGCAAAGCGATTTAACTTTGGTCCAATGGCAGGCGCCACCCCAACAGACTGCATTTTACTGTGAAACAGGAAACTGAAGTCAGACACAGTAGATGTTAGCAAGGTCAAATTCTCCATAAGACATACAAGTGGACTCTGCCTGGACCTTCAAGACTCCCTCAACCTGCAGCCCTGTCATTTCAAGCGGAAATGCAGTATTTTTACTCAAATTTAACAGCTTCAGAGACACTGTGATGGTTTAATGTCTTGTTGCAGAGAGATTGGGTCTGCACTGCCCCCTACTGTCTCTTAGCAGAAAACCAGCCTTGCAAGATCAGCGCAGACCACCCCAAGTCTGCAGAATCGGGAGGTCTTGCGAGAAACACAAATTGCTCCATGGCACTACACAAACGCACCCAAGATCAAGGCAGTGATTCTGTGTTGACAACCAATACGATACTGCCATAAAACCTGGACTATGTACTACAGCGGTTAGAGTCGTTTTCATGGGGATGAAGATATTTCCTACTGTGTTTACAGACAACCTTTTCAGAGCAACAAAGAAAAAGATTGTCTTTCGTTATGTTTCTGTGTGGATGAAGCAGTGTTTCCATCATGGTATAGAGTAGTTTGGTTTGGTACAATACGGTGGATTGGTACTGTGGCAGGGTGCGACAACATGGAACAACAGTCAACAATGGAGGATGGAATCCAGCAGCTCTTTTTTTCCTGCTGCTCACTTTGTGACTATTGTAAACCCCTCAAAAAAAGGCAAAAAAACCCAAAACTCTTGCCTGCTCGGCAAGTGGTGATCTCCGTGGGTGTTTTATCTTCAGAAAACTTTATTGTTCTGCGAGGGTCGTACATGAGCGAAGCATTTTGTCTTTCCCACGGAAAGAGGACCAGGCTTTCACATTCGAATAGTAATTTACAGCATTTGATTATCATTAAATTTTTTTGATATTCAAATTATATTCGACTTCCAAAATTCGTTCCAACAGCCCTAATATAGCTTCAGACGTGACTGAGAGAGCATTTGCGTGTATACAGCAGCAGCAGAACAAGGGTGGGCGGAGTATATGTGATGTCCAAACTTAGCATTTCTGATGCCACGGATGATGGAGGATGTGTCCTCAAACCACCTCCACGTGTGTTTTTAAACGGCGGTCTATTGTATGAAAAAAACCTAACTACTACTTTAAAAGATGAGTGCCTGCTGGAAGAGGAAAAAAAACCCCACACCAAAACACAACATGATGTCTCGCATTTAACAGTTATGTCTTCCCTCTGTTTGTCAACCACATTACAACATGCAGAAGGAGATACACATGTCACGGTTTTGCAACCAATCGCTTTCAGTGCGGGAAGAAAATCAGGCGGAGGCTGTTAGACAGCGACGCTGCAACTGAGAGCACACCAGAGAAGAAGAAGAAGAAGTAGAGAGACGGACCACAGACAGTGGACAGTGGGAGGCCAGGAAAACGAGTAGCATGTGTGTGTTTGTGTTGTTTTTTTCTCTGCAGCTGATTGTGAAATAGTGAGAGAAAATATGAGGTAGTGAAAGAGAGTAAAAAAAAAAAAAAAGGGGGAACAGAGAGAGTTAGTTCATCAAAACCACATGTCAGAAACCTCTTAGGAAAGACAGGAATGTGCAGGATGAGAAGCAGATGTGGAGAGGGGGAGGAGGAGGAGGAGGAGGGCAGGGAGAGTAAGACAAGAATGGGGAGAGTCGTGGTGGTGGTGTTGAGGGGCGGGTTGATGATGAAATAAACAACTGACAAAGGCTCTGTGGAAGTGCGGGGAACAGTTTGTGGCTTGTATGAGTCGACCCACACACTGTGGATTCACACGAGGACTGCCACAGACTAAATAAAAAAAAAATCTATTTTAACTAAGAACATGTTAAAGCTGCAGTACGTAACTTTAGATGATTATTCTGCCTCTGTCAACTGTAGCAACGCCTGCCCCCCAAAAAATGTGTTTTTCACTTTCTGAAAATGTCCTCACTTCCTGAAAATGTCTTCACTTTCTAAAAGTGTCCTCACTTTCTGAAAATGTCTTCACTTTCTGAAAATGTCCTCATTTTCACTCATTGAGATTGGCGCAGCGCCCCCTGTGGCCGTCATGCGGAGCATGAATGGACGATATATCAGATACTGTAGTTGACTGTCAATGTAACCACATATTGAGAACCTTATGGGGACATGGAACATATTGTTCTATGTATAAAAATAAAAATAAATTAATTAGACTACAAATCCAATGATTGGATAATTTTTTTGTGACTGCTCTGTCATTGACCAATCAGATTTAACAGTTGTTTTTTTTACAGTGTTGAAACTTACAGCAATGTTTTTGCAGAGATTTCTTCATAAAATACAAATTATGTCTCCATCCCATAATAGAATACAAGTTATGTTGACACAATACATATACCTTTTTTTTTAAATGCACACTTTGTTTTGCAAAATGATAACAAATACAATCCCAAAACAGTTGAGTGAAAAACAACAAAAGCACAAAATAAACGGCTCCTTTTTTGTTGTTGCTTTTTTAGATAAAATGTGTGAAGTTGAGAGGAGGAAACACTGTGGCTCTTACCTCGTCTTAAAGTCTGCAAACACCGGGAAACCTGTGATGAGTGGATGAGGCTGTGCTGCGCATCACACCGAGGAAGAGCAGCAGAATCCTGAGGTCTTTGTTTTTGTGTTTTTTTTACTCTTTTTTTAGTCCAAATTATGCTTAAACTGAACCGACGACGACACAACACACACACACACACACAAAAAGGGGATGTGAGAGAGGAATGAACGAAAACAGCAGAGGAAGTGAAGGAGGAGCTGAGCTGGATCTCATCCAGAGACAGAAGAACAACTCTCTCTCTCTCTCTCTCTCTCTCTCTCTCTCTCTCACTCTCTCTCTCTCTCTCTCCATAGGGAGGTGCATTAAAAATCACGAGTGGTCGACAGAAGTCCATAGAAGAAGAGGACACACTGATCCACTCTTTCCGGAAAGTGGAGGAGAAAAAAGGAAAAAAAAGGTAGGACTGAGGGTTTGTGTGTGCGTGTGTTATCTTTAACAAAAATAAAAAAAAATCAGAATCAGAGGATGTTTTCAGTCTCAAATGCGCGTGAACGTCTCGCGCGGTCCGTGTGCAGCGTGAAGAATAAAACAAACCCAAGGTGCGAAACCCTGTGCAAGTTTGCGCAATAGCATCCATCTGTGCGTAAAGACGCGCGCGGAGATGGAATTTCCGGTGCCGGATTCACGACGCGCACGGAGTAAATGGGAGTTTACTATCATCACCGTGTTCTCGTGCGCCGCGTTCACTCCTGTTACTGTTTATGTCCGAATAACGGGCCCAGTTTGTGAGGAGGGGAAACATGTGCCATTGCTTCACTTATCCATATGTACGGAAGGGGATTAGGGTCACGTGTGGTATTTTGTGTGAAAAACAACATTTTTAAAAAAAAAGTCAGAATTGTGACTTCAGTCTCAGAATACTGAGAGAGAAACAGGGAAAAAGAGACAATCACAATTCTGAGATTAAAGTCACGATTCTGCGGGAAAAACAACCTAATCCTGAGATTAAAGTCATTTTTCTTAGGGAAAAACAACCTAATCCTGAGATTAAAGTGAGAATTATGAGATTGCAAGCACAATTCTGAGATAAAATCAGAAGTCTGAGGGGGAAAAAAAATCTGAATTAGATTTCTGAGATTATAATTACAATTCGTCGAGAGAAAAACAACATAATCCTGAGATTAAAGTCAGAATTATGAGAAAGAAAAGAAGTCAGAATCCTGAGAGAATTATGATTCATAATTGCAGAATTCTGAGTGAAAAAATCTGAATTCTGAGAAAAGAAAACAGAATCCTGAAATTAAAGTCAGAATTCTGGGATTAGAGTCCAAAGTCTTAGAATTCAACATTGAAGTCAAATTGAAGTCAGAATGCTAACTAGAATCTCAGAATTCTTCACTTTCTGAAAATGTCCATCTGCCCTAAAATCTGATCCGGATTTTGGACACACCTGTGGTGGTGAAGAGTGACCTCTGCTGGTGTCGTGTCTCTCTGCAGGTGATGGCCGTGTCCGTCTCCAGAGATCTGACGGTGCAGGTGCAGGAGGACGTGAACGCTGTCAAGCTCACTGACCGACAGCAGCTTCTGCACGCTGCCGTCCAGAGAGGAGAGCCCAAATCTCTGGGGGTGAGTCTGTAAAAAGTCCCGCATCATGTGACCCGTTTAAAGTTTCAACCGTGTCTCTACGTTCAAGTTTGACGACTCTGTGAGGCCTCAGAGTGAGCTGGGTTCAAATCGGTTTTCCATTCATGTGTGTGTGGGAATTGTGGAAGACAAAGGCGATGAAGATGAAAATGACGGCGCAGACGATAAAGACGATGAAGATGAAAATGAAGAAGACGAAGAAGAAAAAAAAGATGATGAAGAAGAAGAAAAAGACTATGAAGATGACGAAGACGAAGAAGAAAAAAAAGATGATGAAGAAGACGAAAAAGACTATGAAGATGACGAAGATGAAGACGAAGATGATAACGATGAAGGAGATAAAGAAGATAAAGATGATGAAGAAGACAAAGATGAAGAAGACGATGTAGACAAAGAAGACAAAGACAAAATGAAGAAAAAGACAAAGACGATGAAGATGAAAATGACGACGAAGACGATAAAGACGATGAAGATGAAAATGAAGAGACGAAGAAGAAAAAAAAGATGATGAAGAAGAAGAAAAAGACTATGAAGATGACGAAGATGAAGAAGAAGACAAAGACGATGAAGATGAAGACTAAGATGATAACGATGAAGAAGGCGATAAAGAAGATGAAGATGATGAAGAAGACAAAGATGAAGAAGACGATGTAGACAAAGAAGACAAAGACGACATGAAGAAAAAGACAAAGACGATGAAGATGAAAATGACGACGAAGACGATAAAGACGATGAAGATGAAAATGAAGAAGACGAAGAAGAAAAAAAAGATGATGAAGAAGAAGAAAAAGACTATGAAGATGACGAAGATGAAGAAGAAGAAGACAAAGACGATGGAGATGAAGACTAAGATGATAACGATGAAGAAGGAGATAAAGAAGATGAAGATGATGAAGAAGACAAAGATGAAGAAGACGATGTAGACAAAGAAGACAAAGACGACATGAAGAAAAAGACAAAGACGATGAAGATGAAAATGACGACGAAGACGATAAAGACGATGAAGATGAAAATGAAGAAGACGAAGAAGAAAAAAAAGATGATGAAGAAGAAGAAAAAGACTATGAAGATGACGAAGATGAAGAAGAAGAAGACAAAGACGATGGAGATGAAGACTAAGATGATAACGATGAAGAAGGAGATAAAGAAGATGAAGATGATGAAGAAGACAAAGATGAAGAAGACGATGTAGACAAAGAAGACAAAGACGAAATGAAGAAAAAGACAAAGACGATGAAGAAGAAGGGACTACAAATGAAGTCTCTGTTGTTTACGCCGCTGTAATAGTGCACGTCTTTTAAAATGGAACAGACGGCACGTTCAGACGTTCACTGTGTAAGAATTAGTGACATCTAATGGTGACACTGCAGAGTGCAACAACCTCAGGACCCCGAGGACGTCAGGGAGCGACGATGGCCAGAAGATTTGGCTCCAAAAGAAAAGATCTGAAAATTCTGCACCAAAAAAAGCCCCAAAAATGATCATTATTACTCTTTTAAAATAAAAATGTTTTCTTCTTGTGTGTGTGTGTGTGTGTGTAACAGGTGAGTCAGGTGATGCTGGGGCTGATGGTCATTTCCTACTCCCTCCCACTGCTTTTAACTAACGTCACTGACGTGGTCAGACTGGGAGTCCCCTGGTGGAGCGGCCTGATGGTGAGACTTCACCGTCACTGCCGATCAAACTGATATCGTGTGAAAATATAATATTTCACATTAATGCAACTCCTGTGTGTGTGTGCGTGTGTGTGTGTGTGTGTGTGCAGTTCATCACAGCAGGAGTAGTCGCCATTGTCTTGGACAAACACTGCAACATAAAGATTGTGAGTCAAATTTGAACTATCTGCACTTTTTGAAAATGTCTTTCGCTTTTTGAAAATGAGCGCCACGTTTGTCCGTGTCCTCAGCTGCAGACGTGTTTGGCGGTCAGCGCGCTGTCCATCGTGCTGTCTCTGGTCGCTGTCATCATCTACTCTGTGGACATGCAGAAGAACCCGGTGGTGCCGTGTCGCATGATCGAAGACCACTGTCAGGATGCGTTCTATGCTACGGTTAGTGTCTCACTCTTTTAGATTTAAAAAAAAAGTAAAATCTTATGCATGTATGTACATATATATATATTTATATATGTATATATATATATATATATATATATATATATATATATATATATATATATATATATATATATATATATATATATATATATAATATATACATAGGTCAGATGTTGTTAAATACTGTGTTTTCCTCGTCTCGCCTCATTTAAAAGGCCTCTGTGTGTGTGTGTGTGTGTGTGTGTGACAACAGAAGCTGAGCGTGGGACTGAAGTCGTCCCTGCTCCTCTTCACTCTGGCTCAAATGTCCATCTCTGCCTGCCAGTGCTTCCTGCTCTTCAGACAGAGACACAACTTTGGACAGTATTCTGTGAGTAACTCCCAAACACTGTTTCGCGTCTTAACATAAATCACCCAGAGTCGACACTGCTATATTTTTAGTTTTTTTGTGTTGTTTCACAAAAACAAACAAATAATAATGAAAAATAAAAAAGCTTTCACCGCTCATACGAAACATCTGCTAATAAATACAAACAGCTGAGTTTCCCACACAACGCTGAGGACAGGAAGACGGAAAAAACAACACTCACACACACACACACACACACACTGTGGTCATCAGAACAAAAAACAAACTCAGGAACAAAACCTTTCTTTCTTTCTGATCACGGAACGCCAACAGACTCCAGACCTGAATTCTAAAAACCGAAGAAAACATTATGCCAAAAAAACCGTTTTGTTTTGAGAGTACAGATTGTGTAAGATTATTTATGTTGTTTGAAGAATATTAACCCCCTAGAAATCTAGACGCACCCCAGCGGTAGCAAATTTAATTTGCAGCCAGGGTTCCGTCTAGAAACTCCTTGTTAGCTCGCAAGCTGCAAAATCCGAACTCTGACTACGTCACCTTCTTCCTGGCTCTGATCGGTTGTAGCGCTATCCGATTGCGTGCAGAGGGAATCTGAAAAGGAGCGCTGTGCCCACTCTCTGTCCCTTTGAACCTTTTCAGTTTTACAAGTTCAATCCACCCAAATTGGCAGCAAGAAGCAGACACGATCAAAATTTAGACGGGGCTTTTTTACAGTGTAGGGCATTTCCTCTGTTCTGGACACTGACTCTCTCTCTCTCTCTCCCTCTTTCTGTGTCTTTGATAGTCTCTCACTCAAGGTGCTCCACCCACGCCTCAAGCTCTCATCCCCCCCAACCTGCACTGATCGAGCACTGGAGCGGCACAGGTGATGGATGGACCGCGTCTCGTCAGGTCGGTTGATCGGGACGGGGGGCGATCCACCACGCTACCTGACATTTGTTGTTTGTTTGTTTGTTTGTTTGTTTGTTTGAACCACTGTCTGTCTAGATCTGAATTTTAGATGATTATATAAAATAACAACAAGTATGACTCACTAACGAATGAACTAAGAGAGAGGAGGAAATTCTTTTTGACTTGTGTGAAAAATGAATGCGGTGATATTGATAGAGTCTAGTTAAAGGGATTGTTCAGGTGTTTTCGTGTACATGTTTGTTCTCCATTAGAAACCCCTTAACAAAAAGAATCACCTTATTAAATCTTAATTACTGACCGGTCATTTAATTTTCTAAACCACTCACTCTCCCGCACCAAAGTACATCAGAGAAAATCAGCAGTTTTTTGGCTCACAAGGACACAGGAGCTGCTGGTCTGCTGCTTCCTCGTGTGGAGAGTTTGTGTCACTGCGGTTTCAAACAAGCCAAAGTGACAAAACAACACATTTGAACTTACTAACAGGGCAGAAGTGGATAAAATTTGCTGCTTCTTGGTATGAGAATAAGTGCAGACACACGTCAACGTAGCGCCTCGATCAAATCCCGCGGAAAACTATTTGTAAACAGGAGATGAGGGAAGATTTATGCAGATTATTTACTGCTGGTCTATTCTGGAATTAGATTTGTGTCAATATTGTCAAACAACACTTTATGAATTGAGCAAACAGCGACTCCAAGCCTGTGACGAAATTCCAAAAATTCCAAAACTCAGTAGCCAATCAGCAGGCAATTTTGTGAAAACAAAATTCCTGATCATTTCAAACCAAAGTTTACTTTCAAATAAAAAAAAAATACAATATATTGGAATTAAATCTATATTTTATTTGCAATTTGTGCATTTTTGTATTTCATGTTTGTGTTTGCTCAATTCCTAAATTGTTGTAGCAGCCATGCCTCATAGAAATATACTATGGAAAAAAACGTGAACTATCCCTTTAATTCAGCTCATAAACTCGCCTCTTGTTTTTTTTCGTTTTTCTGTTCTCTCTCACTGTTGGAGCAGATTTGTGTGTTTGGTGTGTGGCACAAAGTATGTGTACACACACATACATATAAAATATCATGTGCACTGCTTTTTCAAACTTTTTTTTTAACTCTGTGTCATGAAAACATGTTTATTAATTTTGTGCTAACTCTTATATCATTTTTTATTAAATAAAATCGTATGCACATTTACTCTTTTGTCCAATATGCATACAATTGTGTGTGTGTGTGTGTATGTTGTGTGTGTTGGGTTTGAATGGGTTGCAATGGGACGTCCTGGTCTAATATCAGTCACACTAGTACCGTTTAGCACAAAAAATGGCTTTTAAAAAGCAAGTTATAAAAAATATTCTACGTTATTATATTCTACTTTCCTTTCAACCAACATCTGACTTAATTATTGATATCAAATACTAATACATACATATATGTATATACTGTATATGTGTATACTGTATACTGTACATATATTGTATATATATATATATATATATATATATATATATATATATATATATATATATATATATATATATATATATATATATATACATATATAAATATTTATATATGTATATAGGGTGGAGTGGCTCAGTGGACATCATGGTCGCAAGTTCGACTCCACCCCTGGCTGATTGTACTCAATTTCATTGTAAGTCGCTTTGGATAAAAGCGTCTGCTAAATGACATGTAATGTAATATATATATGTATGTATAGATATGTATATATATATATATATATATATATGTACACACACATAAATATATATATACCCTTTAAATGCCAGGTCTTTTTTCATGATGCCACCATGTTTTTAGATAAAAAGTAAATATAAGTTTTTTCAATATAATACATACAACGTCAAACAACATTGTCTTGAATTATTACAGCCTGTGATAAGAAGCAAGACTTGTGGCATGAAAAAATAGGATGTTTTTTCTCTATATGCTGCCATCTGGTGGAGAGTAGTAAAAGTGATCACTTCCGATGCAATGCGCACAGCAGAGCCGAAGGAGTTGGAAAACTGCACTGTTTACATGGTTCTCTGGGTGTTCACTGTGATTTTGTCAATAAAGTTTTCTTTCATTTATTTAAATGAGCATGGAAAGAAGACGCGGGAGATTTCTCTTCCGGCTTCCGGCTTCCGCTTTTGCACTTTTTTTTTGTTTTTACCGTCAACGAACGTTTGTGTCGAGAAAAATACACGCGTGTGTGTTTGTGTGGAGAAAGACACGCGAAATATGGACGACGTGAAACTGCAGAACGGGTAAGGCACACACACACACGGTTCGATTTGACGTAAACAATTTACTTTCGTGAAAATAATGTCGGAAATATACAATGTTTGACTACATAAGTACTTCTGCCATTAAGAGTGTTACTGATAAAAGTACTTTAAACAGACAGAAAACTTGATTCAATAATATTGCTCTTGTTATTAGTAGGTTCGAGGTTCGATATCTTTTGATTTGAACACACCTTTTCAAACTATTTTGTCTACAATTTTGTTTTTTTTTGTTTTTCACCTTCTTCAATCTGAATGTTTACTGGTTTGATCAATAAAATTGTGTTATTTTGGTTTGTGGACATGTGAGAACATCAATACTTTCTGAAACAGCAAATTGAGTAATTGAGAAAATTATTGAAATAATTGCTAGTTGACGCCCTAAAAACAGGGTTTTTTTTACTCTACGAGCTACAGCTGCTTGGTTTCCCCACAAAATGTCTGACACAATGCTCCATCACTGCCTCAACAAAACACCTGAAAGAATGCAAGATAACACATGCCACACTGAAAATAGGCTACAGTGTGTTTATTGTCATCCACAAACCAATTTCTTTGTTAAATGGAGAAACAATCCAGAAAATATCCACACTTAAGAAGCAGAAAAATCAGAGAGACCTGTTTTAATTTAGTTACAGGCTTCTCCAGCGATAACCTCAAACATAGTACACATAGAATCTCTGTGTAAACGGACAGAATTGTTCTGCTTGGGGATGATCTGTGTAGTGTAATTGAACTCCTGTGTCTTTTTTCTGTTTTATTCGATACTTAACCAGTGGCACAACCAAGAAGAGAGACGACTACCTGGAATGGCCTGAATACTTCATGGCTGTAGCTTTTCTGTCAGCCCAAAGGAGCAAAGACCCAAGCTCGCAGGTGTGTGTAACTTTACAATGTGAAGGAATACTGTGGGTTTTTACTGTGATCGGAGTGGATTTGTGTCTACAGTTTTTGACGAATCATTCAGATTCAGAACAGAAATTTAATATCACCCAAATATGTTCCCATTCAATGACATCACACAAAAAATAAAAGTTTCAAGAAAGATTTTGTACGTGTATGCTAGGGATGCAGATGCTAATGTCCGATATGCCGATATTGGGAGTGCTAGGGCCAATAACCGATACTATTACTGATGTATATATTTGTCTCTACTGTGGTGAAATTAAAATGATAATTTTCATACTTGTGTCGCAGATGTCAATATAAATATTCTTCATTGTTTCAATATCCGATAATACATTTTAAAGCTACTATCGCTGATACTGTTATTGTGCCAATAATATCGTGCATCCCTGGGATCAGACACTCTACAGTCAGACTTGAGTTCATCCAGGTCTGATCCAGATTGCAGATTAGGCAGCATCTTAAACATAACATGGTTCAGTCCCATTGAACAAGTTCAGATGTGTATCTTGCAGCGACATTGATTCACAAATGTTCAAATTCCGATTATTTAAATGTTAAATAATGTAAAGTAGGTGTTACGAAAAGGCGTAACTCCAGACGACCTAACAAAGAAGCATGGAGCCGAGATACAGCGACACTCTTTCACTGACACTGCGGTCCAGACGCGCAACAACGAAAAAACCAAAACAGAAGTCAGTTTTAGTCAGACTAACGCGTTTACATGACGTTAAGAAAACAGAATTATTGTCTTAGTCTGACTCCAGTCCGACTAAGCGTAAACATTAGGGCTAAACAATTCATCGAAATTTTATCGAAATCAAAATACTAGAGGTGCAATATCTGTTAAAGCCAAAATGTGTATCAAAGTATAACTTTAAAAGAGTTATTGTCCAGATCGATACACCCCTTATTCTACACACTGAAGAGAACATATTTGTTTCTCATAGATCTGCACAAATATCACTCAGTAATCATTTTAAATATGTTTTTTGAATGAAAACGTGAATAATGATGTAAAAATGACAATTCCCTCTGATATCGCAATCGCAATTCCTGTCAAAATAATCACAATTAGATATTTATTCAAAATCGTTCAGCCCTAGTATACATGTAGGAGTAATCGGACTATGAATTGCATTATCCCGGTATGTTAGTCTGACTAACGTGTTTACATGACATTAACCAATGTCATGTTCGTTCGACTCAAATCAGGCTTTTAACATATATGTATATGTAAAGGAGGCAGAAAAATAACGTTGATGACAGGCAACAGAAGTTACGTACCAAGGCTTTAAGTATCTGTGTGTGTGTGTGTGTGTGTGTGTGCAGGTCGGAGCTTGTATTGTGAACCAGGAGAATAAGATTGTCGGCATTGGTTACAATGGAATGCCAAACGGTTGTGACGATGACCTGCTGCCCTGGTCACGCTGCGCAGAAGACCGACTGGACACCAAATATCCATACGGTGAGAAGCTTTTAGAGGTCACCAGTTTGTTGTTGTTGTTGTGCTCCCCCATGTCTGCAGTGCTCAACTCTGTCCTGTAGATGGTGCTACAGGACAAGTTATGAGCAGTTACTTTGTCCATAGAAAAGCTGCCGTCTTCTGTTCTTTTTCTCATTTCTCACTCTGGTTTTATGTTTCAAAACTAAAAATACTAAAATACCAAAAACAAGAGGTGAAAGAAAGATTCTGAAATGAAGTAGAAAGAGTTTAAATTAATAATAAAAGGTCATGGTTTTAAATGGTCAGTCTTAAGTCCAGGTAAAAAGTCTTTTTTCTGGGTTATTCGCCAAATACACAACATTTGACGAAACGTTTGTTAAGCACTGTAGATGTGATGTCTATTTAAGGAGCGGACAGCTCTATTCACACACTGCTTAACTTTGTTGTTTGCTCGCCGCGTCCGACAGTCTGCCACGCCGAGCTGAACGCCATCATGAACAAGAACAGCGCCGACGTGAAAGGCTGCACCATGTACGTGGCCCTGTTCCCCTGCAACGAGTGTGCCAAGCTCATCATCCAGGCCGGTGAGTGTTTGCACCAGAACTAACGACAACAGAACACTCTGCGTTATACTAGTTTTATGTGTGTGTGTGTGTGTGTGTGTGTGTGTGTGTGTGTCTTTTTCTCTCTTTCTTTCTCTCTCTCTTTCTTTCTTTCTTTCTTGCGTTGCACATTCTTCTCTTTTATTTTGGTAAAATGCTCCCAAACTTTTGAGCTCTGTTGCCGGCTAGCCATGATACTGTTGTGACATCATGGCTAACCCTGATTACCACTACTGCGCAAGTGCGTCAAGGACAGAAAGGCGGACAAGACGGTGGGAGGTGCAGCGGCAGTTTTGAGAGAAAAACAAAGCTTCACAAAATAAATGATTACGTCGATTATTAAATTCTTCGCCGACAAATTTGATTGTCAATGTAATCGTGACTAGTCTATATATATGTGTGTGTGTATATATATATGTGTGTGTGTGTGTATATATATATGTGTATACATATATATATGTGTATATATATATATATATACATATATATATATATATATGTGTATATGTATACATATATATGTATATATATGTATATATGTATACATATATACATATATATGTATATATATATATGTATATATATGTATACATATATATGTATATGTATAGAATATTACTTTCTCAGAAGTTTACATACGATTATTATGCCTAACAATTTGGGAAAGCCCAAATGAAGATGTCATGTCTTTGGAAGCTTCTGATATGTCTATTGACAACATTTGAGTTAATTAGAGACACACCTGTGGATGTATTTTAAGGCACACCTGAAACACACTGCTTCTTTGTGTAACATCATGGGAAAGTCAAAAGAAATCAGCCAAGATATATCCGTCTCCACCTCTTTTGTGTAGAAGACACTTCAGTACTGCGATTAAGGGAATAACGTCTCTTTAGTTCACTGCTCAAAGGGGACGAGTAGAGACTGAATGTTCTCTGGTGTGAAGTGAATGTCGCAGGGAGTTCAGAATCTGCGCTGAGCCGAGTTTCTCTTTTGCGCAAAGAGACTTTCCAGCATTTAATGCCAACAAGACGCGAGTTCCACCGTGTCCTCACATCTTGTTGGACCCGTTTTATTGATGTTCCAAACTGATCTTGGACCGACTCCAAACGGGGCGTGAATAGACGGTGCTCGTCACAACACTGTTTCCGTGTTTTTTTATATCGGCAAACTTTCTTAACCTTCCTGTCGTCACAGACAGCATTGGTCACGTGTACTTCTCGTCACTGTAACTCCCTAAACCGTTTTTGATATCTAGAACATTCAAAAGCTATGGTCTGGCCAGGGTGTGACCCCGCCCTTTCGCCCTATGTCAGCTGAGACTGACCCAGAACTTCCAGCGGGAACAAGCGTCCAATCACAGACGAGAAGATTCTCAGTACCGTGAATAAGTGCCAGATATGGAAAGTGAAAGTTTACTGGGAAACAAAAGGAGCAGAAGAACTCATTCATTGACACTTTTTTATGACAATTCTACATCCATAAAATCAAAATAAATACAGACGCCCTGATGATCACAAGAGGGTCAACATTCTGTGAATTATCACTTATTCGCAGACTTAATGATGAGTTGTGCTCTCTTCCTCGTGCAGGGATCCGAGAAGTGATTTATCTTTCGGACAAGTACCACGACACGCCAGCGATGATGGCGTCCAGACGGCTGCTCGACATGGCGGGAGTAAAGTGCAAGTGAGTCGATTTCCTGCTACAGAAGACATGATATGATACAAGACACGTGTTTTGTTTTTTTGTTCATGTAGAGCAAAACAACAGAAAATATTCACATTTATGAACTTGATTTACTTATTAAAAAAAATACTTGTTTGTCAAACCTGGAAATAATGACGTTCTAAAATGTCCTTGTTTTTGTCCAAAAAGAACATATTCGCGTATAAGAAGTGGAAAAAATTAGAACTTGTTTTAATTATTAAAGAAAATACTTGTTTGATCTTTAGAATGTCAGAAAATTTTTCCCAAACCTGAAAATGATGACGTTCTCAAATGTCTTCTTTTTTTCTTTTGTCCACAAACCAAAGTTAATTGACTTTAAATGATTTATTTTGTCAATAGAGCAAACCAGAAAATATTCACAATTAAGAAGCTGCAAACTCAGAAAACGTGTTTTTAATTATGCAAATGAATAACTAGTCATGATAAAATGGAAAGAAATTTTTCAAAAATTCTCTGTGTGTGTGTGTGTGTGTGTGTGTGTGTGTGTGTGTGTGTGTGTGTGTGTGTGTGTGTGTGTGTGTGTGTGTGTGTGTGTGTGTGTGTGTGTGTGTGTGTGTGTGTGTGTGTGTGTGTGTGTGTGTGTGTGTGTGTGTGTGTGTGTGTGTGTGTGTGTGTGTGTGTGTGTGTGTGTGTGTGTGTGTGTGTTTTCCAGACAGTTTGAGCCCAAAAGGACGGAGATTGTCGTCAATTTTAATTCCATCAACGACAACAATCCTCAAAAACAGTGCTGTACCAGCACACCTGTGGGGGGCGCTGCTGCTTCTTCTGCTGCTTCTGCTGCTCAGTCAGACGGTGAGTAGTCGGAGAAGGGCACGAGCGGGACGAGACCTAAAAGAGAGACTTCTGATGACTTTTGTCCGAACAGGGAAAACTCAAGTACACGTGGACTTTTGGATCCTGTTGGATGTTTTCATTTAAACGCTGGGTTTAAACTGTTTTTTGGCCGGGGGCAGGGTTTGGAATGCTGCTATTTATCTTTTTAAAATATTCTTTAGGTCAAGGGTCACTTTAAGTCTTTATGTTCATTGTGTGAGTGAGTGAATGTGCGTGTGTGTGTGTACGATGATTGATTTCATCGTTCATATTCTGGAAAAAAAACAGCCAACGGTTTAAAAAAAATAATCTGTGGGGGCCCACAGATGGGTTGCAGAAATGTTTGTTTTGGGTCCCCAAAACACACTTTCTGGATTTATCCAAAATTTCAGTCTAGGTTAATGTGTACACATATATATTAAATTTTTATTTTTAAAAAATAACATGCAAAAAGTTTTCTCTGATTGAAAGCTGCACCATGTAGCATTTCTAAATGACAAGCGTGACAATTCCAGATTTTATATATATTTTGTTTAGCCTTGTACTTTTTTTGCATTCAGCACAAATAACGTCAACACTTTTTACATCCATCCATTTGTCACCCCCTGGTGGCTAAATAAAGAGTATACAACTGCAAATTTGTATGCATTTTTTTTACTTTATTTTCATTAGTTTACCACAACTTTTTATTTCTTTACAGATGTGACAGTAAATTATCCACAAATTTGCTCTCAAATTCCAAATGTGCCCACAAATGTTCAGTGGTGGGCTGTCGGGGCCAGCAGGGCCTTCTCTGCTGCCCCTGACAATATCAAAAAAGTATTTATTATTATTATTATTATTATTTTAATAATCAAATTAATGTGTGTCTGAACGTGTCTGAAATTAATTACTTTTTCAGTATGTTATTATATTTCCAGAAAGAATATGGTTATTTTTTGTGAAGCTGAGCTGGATTTTCCTGGATGTCATTAAACGCATCATAGCTCCGTGGACCTGCTCTAGTAGCATTGCTGGCCTTTCGTTGAAGCTGCCATTTCCTATTTGGTTATAACTTTGACTGACGTTTGTCATCAGCCAATCAAAATTTGATGCATAGTGACAGAACGCCCCAGGCCCAGCGATGTGTCTGGCGCTAGCCCCCGCTGTTGTCATCAACGACGTTTGAACCTTTGGCGGGTTTTGAAGTAAGCTATGGCCACTGCATTAACACCACCGATCCATCATGTTTCTGATCTTCTTCATGTGCACTTTTCACGGCGATCGTTTGGAGAAATGAAGGAAATTATTTCAAGAGGAAGACCTACACCGACCTACATCATTTATGGTAGTTCGAGTGTTAATGATAAATTGATGACATTTTATAGAAGTGGTGAGGACAAAACTGTGCCGTGGACGTGTCCCGCCGCGTAGTTGACGCCTATGCTTATGTGGAGGCTTGTTTTTGTGTCATATAGTGGCTTGTGAAATTGTGGTTGCTGAGTGACATAACGAAAGATGTGGTGGAAATGATGCTGTAGCCTATAGATGCACAGTGGTGTGCGTGTGCGCTATGGTTGTTGAAGATCAACTGTCTCGTGAATATAGTCGGTGTTTGTGCGTTTTTTTTTTTTACTGAAGGTCCTGACTGAAACCCCACGGTACGCTACTGTATGTATGTATGTATATATGTGTGTGTGTGTGTGTGTATACCCTTTAAATGCCAGGTCTTTTTTCATGATGCCACCATGTTTTTAGATAAAAAGTAAATATAGTTTTTTTCAATATAGTACACAATGTCAAAAGACATTGTTTTGAATTATTACAGCCTGTGATAAGCAGCAACACGTGACAGAACCATATAGTGAAAATAGCATGTTTTTTCTTTATATGCTGCCATCTGGTGGAGAGTAGTAAACATGATCACTTCCGATGCAATGCGCACAGCAGTGCCTAAGGTTTGGGAAAACTGCTCTGTTTACATGGTCCTCTGGGTGTTCACTGTGATTTTGTCAATAAAGTTTATTTCATTTATTTAAATGAGCATGGAAAGAAGACGGGAGATTTCTCCTCCGGCTTCCACATTTGCACTTTTGTTTGTCAACGAACGTTTGTGTTGAGGAAAAATACACGCGTGTGTGTGTTTGTGTGGAGAAAAACACACGGAATATGGACGAAGTGAAGCAGCAGAAGCGGTAAGACAAACAAACACACACACACACACACAGTTCGATTTGACGTGAACAATTTAAATAATGTCGGAAAAATACAATGTTTTACTTAATAGGTATTTCTGCCATTCAGAGTGTTACTGGTAAAAGTACTTAAAACAGACAAAAAAAACTGGATTCAAACGCGATATACTGTATTGCTCTTGTTATTAGTAGGTTCGAGGTTCAATATGTTTTGATTTGAAGACACCTTTTCAAACTATTTTAAAAGTTTTTTTTTTTTTTACTATTTAATTAGTTCAACGCCACAATGAAGTCAATGTTAATAAGTCAAATGATATTTATCATGATAATTTTTAGACCTTTTTGATAGCTGATGCTATATTGTATTAACATACAGCTGTACCGATGATCTTTTATCCAATTTCCTTCTCTTTTTTTGTCTGCCGGTTGATCAAATGTAACAGTTTAGTCGTAAACAACAAACAAAGTGATACACAAAATAGTATAAACATTTTTAGAACAACACTACAATCAAAGCACGGTTTTACACGTATTAAAAAATTTTTAGATGGGTAAATTTTGTCCTTCCATACCTACTCAACACTATTATTGTGTGTGGAGAAGAATAACTTTGATATCGTGATTAGTTTATTATTATTTTCATAATTCATTAATCAGTTTGTTGTTTTTTTTTTTCAGCTTCTTCAATGTGAATGTTTACTGGTTTGATCATTAAAGTCTTATTATTTTAGTTTGTGGACGTGTGAGAACATCAATACTTCCTGAAACAACAAAATGAGTAATCGAGAAAATGATTGAAATAATTCCCAGTTGACGCCCTGAAAAACTGGTTTTTTTACTGTTTTCATTGTGTCAGACATTAAAAAAATGATGCCTCATCACTGCCTCAACAAAACACCTAAAAGAATGCAAGATAACACATGCCACACTAAAAATAGTCTACAGTGTGTTTATTGTCATCCACAAACCAGTTTCTTTGTTAAATGGAGAAAACAATCCAGAAAATATCCACACTTAAGAAGCAGAAAAATCAGATAAACCTGTTTTAATTTAGTTACAGGCTTCTCCAGCGATAACGCAGTGCACCTAAAACATAGTACACATAGAATCTCTGTGGAAACGGACAGAATTGTTCTGCTTGGGGATGATCTGTGTAGTGTAATTGAACTCCTGTGTCTTTTTTCTGTTTTATTCGATACTTAACCAGTGGCACAACCAAGAAAAGAGATGACTACCTGGAAGGCCCCGAATATTTCATGGCTGTAGCTTTTCTGTCAGCCCAAAGGAGCAAAGACCCAAGCTCGCAGGTGTGTGTAACTTTACAATGTGAAGGAATACTGTGGGTTTTTACTGTGATCAGAGTGGATTTGTGTCTACAGTTTTTGACGTGTGTGTGTGTGTGTGTGTGCAGGTCGGAGCTTGTATTGTGAAGGAGAATAAGATTGTCGGCATTGGTTACAATAGAATGCCAAACGGTTGTGACGATGACCTGCTGCCCTGGTCACGCTGCGCAGAAGACCGACTGGACACCAAATATCCATACGGTGAGAAGCTTTTAGAGGTCACCAGTTTGTTGTTGTTGTTGTGCTCCCCCTTGTCTGCAGTGCTCAACTCTGTCCTGTAGATGGTGCTACAGGACAAGTTATGAGCAGTTACTTTGTCTGCCCTCTTCTGTTCTTTTTCTCATTTCTCACTCTGGTTTTATGTTTCAAAACTAAAAATACTAAAATACCAAAAACAGGAGGTGAATGAAAGATTCTGAAATGAAATAGAAAGAGTTTAAATTAATAATAAAGGTCATGGTTTTAAATGGTCAGTCTTAAGTCCAGGTAAAAAGTCTTATTTCTGGGTTATTCGCCAAATACACAACTCTAACATTTGCTCTATTCAGACAATGCTTAACTTTGTTGTTTGCTTGCCGCGTCCGACAGTCTGCCACGCCGAGCTGAACGCCATCATGAACAAGAACAGCGCCGACGTGAAAGACTGCACCATGTACGTGGCTCTGTTCCCCTGCAACGAGTGTGCCAAGCTCATCATCCAGGCCGGTGAGTGTTTGCACCAGAACTAACGACAACAGAACACTCTGCGTTATACTAGTTTTATATGTGTGTGTGTGTGTGTGTCTTTTTCTCTCTCTCTCTCTTTTTCTCTCTCTCTTTCTTTCTTTCTTTCTTTCTTGCGTTGCACATTCTTCTCTTTATTTTGGTAAAATGCTCCCAAACTTTTCAGCTCCGTTGCCGGCTAGCCATGATACTGTTGTGACATCACGGCTAACCCCGATTACCACTACTGCGCAAGTGCGTCAAGGACAGAAAGGCGGACAAGACGGTGGGAGGTGCAGCGGCAGTTTTGAGAGAAAAACAAAGCTTCACAAAATAAACGATTACGTCGATTATTAAATTCTTCGCCGACAAATTTGATTGTCAATGTAATCGTGACTAGTCTATATATATGTGTGTGTGTGTGTGTGTGTATATATATATATATATATATATATATATATATATATATATATATATATATATATATATATATATATATATATATATACATGTATATGTATATATAGAATATTACTTTCTCAGAAGTTTACATACGATTATTATGCCTAACAATTTGGGAAAGCCCAAATGAAGATGTCATGTCTTTGGAAGCTTCTGATATGTCTATTGACAACATTTGAGTTAATTAGAGACACACCTGTGGATGTATTTTAAGGCACACCTGAAACACACTGCTTCTTTGTGTAACATCATGGGAAAGTCAAAAGAAATCAGCCAAGATATATCCGTCTCCACCTCTTTTGTGTAGAAGACGCTTCAGTACTGCGATTAAGGGAATAACGTCTCTTTAGTTCACTGCTCAAAGGGGACGAGTAGAGACTGAATGTTCTCTGGTGTGAAGTGAATGTCGCAGGGAGTTCAGAATCTGCGCTGAGCCGAGTTTCTCTTTTGCGCAAAGAGACTTTCCAGCATTTTATGCCAACAAGCCGCGAGTTCCACCGTGTCCTCACATCTTGTTGGACCCGTTTTATTGATGTTCCAAACTGATCTTGGACCGACTCCAAACGGGGCGTGAATAGACGGTGCTGGCCACAGTTTTTGCATGCGTCGTCACAACACTGTTTCCGTGTTTTTTTATATCGGCAAACTTTCTTAACCTTCCTGTCGTCACAGACAGCATTGGTCACGTGTACTTCTCGTCACTGTAACTCCCTAAACCGTTTTTGATATCTAGAACATTCAAAAGCTATGGTCTGGCCAGGGTGTGACCCCGCCCTTTCGCCCTATGTCAGCTGAGACTGACCCAGAACTTCCAGCGGGAACAAGCGTCCAATCACAGACGAGAAGATTCTCAGTACCGTGAATAAGTGCCAGATATGGAAAGTGAAAGTTAACTGGGAAACAAAAGGAGCAGAAGAACTCATTCATTGACACTTTTTTTATGACAATTCTACATCCATAAAATCAAAATAAATACAGACGCCCTGATAATCACAAGAGGGTCAACATTCTGTGAATTATCACTTATTCGCAGACTTAATGATGAGTTGTGCTCTCTTCCTCGTGCAGGGATCCGAGAGGTGATTTATCTTTCGGACAAGTACCACGACACGCTAGAGGTGGTGGCGTCCAGACGGCTGCTCGACATGGCGGGAGTAAAGTGCAAGTGAGTCGCGACTCGATTTCCTGCTACAGAAGACATGACATGATACCAGACTGTAGTGAAGTGTTTTGTTTTTTTGTTCATGTAGAGCAAAACAACAGAAAATATTCACATTTATGAAGCAGAAGAAATCTGAAAACTTGATTTACTTATTAAAAAAAATACTTGTTTGGTCTTAAGATGTCAGGAAATGTTGATCTGTGTTTGTCAAACGTGGAAATAATGACATTCTAAAATGTCCTTGTTTTTGTCCAAAAAGAACATATTCGCATTAAAGAAGTGGAAGAAATTAGAACTTGTTTTAATTATTCAAAAAAATACTTGTTTGATTTTTGATTCTTTGGAATGTCAGAAATGGTTTCCCAAACCTGAAAATGATGACGTTCTCAAATGTCTTCTTTTCTTCTTTCGTCCACATACCAAAGTTCACTTTTATTTCTTTTGTCAACATAGAGCAAAGAAACCAGAAAATATTCACAATTAAGAAGCTGCAAACTCAGAAAACTTGTTTTTAATTATGCAAATGAATAACTAGTCATGATAAAATGGAAAGAAATTATTAAAAAATTCTGTGTGTTTTTTTTTTTCCCAGACAGTTTGAGCCCAAAAGGACGGAGATTGTCATCAATTTTAATTCCATCAACGACAACAATCCTCAAAAACGGTGCCGTACCAGCTCACCTGTGGGGGGCGCTGCTGCTGCCGCTGCTTCTGCTGCTCAGTCAGACGGTGAGTAGTCAGAGAAGGGCACGAGCGGGACGAGACCTAAAAGAGAGACTTTTGATGACTTTTGTCCAAACAGGGAAAACTCAAGTACATGTGGACTTTTGGATCCTGTTGGATGTTTTCATTTAAACGCTGGGTTTAAACTGTTTTTTGGCCGGGGGCGGGGTTTGTAATGCTGCTATTTATCTTTTTAAACTATTCTTTAGGTCAAGGGTCACTTTAAGTCTTTATGTTCACTGTGTGTGTGTGTGTGTGTGTGTATGATGATTGATTTCATCGTTCATATTCTGGGAAGAAAATGGCTTAAACGGTTTAAAGAAAATCAAAAAATCCACAGTGGGTCCCAAAGTGTGGGTCGGGGGCCCACAGATGGGTTGCACTTTCTGAATTTATCCAAAATTTCAGTCTAGGTTAATGTGTACACATATATATTTAATTTTTATTTTTAAAAACTAACATGCAAAAAGATCTGATTGAAAGCTGCACCATGAAGCATTTCTAAATCAAACAATCTTAAAAAACGACAAGCGTGACAATTCCAGATTTGATCTATATTTTGTTTAGCCTTGTACTTTTTTTGCATTCAGCACAAATAACGTCAACACTCTTTAAATCAATCCATTTGTCACCCCCTGGTGGCTAAATAAAGAGTATGCAACTGTTTTTAGTTGATCCAAAATGTTTATACATTTTGTGTATATGTATATATATATATATTTATATATATATATATATATACATTTTATGTCTATGTATTTTTTTTTAACAAGCATACAATTTTACTTTATTTCATTAGTTTACCACAACTTTTTATTTCTTTACAGATTGTGACCGTAAATAATCCATAAATTTGCTCGTCACGTTTTATTTGTGGGGCTCGCAAATAAGAGATGTGAGATTTATTAACAGATTACATCGATTAATGTAGCTGTATCATGGATGATGGTGATTATATGATTTTTTTTTTTATTGTACATCACAATAAAAAACTGAATTTCTGTTACATGTAACTGTAATTTGGGGGGGGGGATCTATTCTACATACAGTCATAGTCATTTATCTTGGAGTGCCTCAAGGGAGAGCCTTCACTTTTCCAATCAGAATCTCATGATTTGTAATGATACATGATTCTTAAAAAATAAATCTCTCTTTCTTACCAAAGTGCCAGGCAGATTGACTCTTTGTTTTTTTTGTAATTATTGCAATAATATGCTGAATTGCAAATATTGCATCAGGATAATCATGACATTGTGGTGGGGGAAAAAAATTCCCTTTATCTATTTATTTATTTATTTATAAATTCACTTTATTCTTTTGGTGAGTGTGTGTGTGTGCGCGGACAGGGGTTGGGGAAGAAGTGAAAAATCTTGTAAAAACAGACCCCAAAAACTTCGTAAAACAGACCGCAAAAATTTTTTCAAGGACCGCGTGGACTTCTGGATCCTATTGGATGTTTTCATTTCAACACTGGGTTTAACCCCAAAAATTGTACTGACCCTGAAATTTTTTTCTCTTGTAAAAACAGACCCCCCAAAAAATCTCATAAAAACAGACCCCCAAATTTTTTTGCTAAAAACAGACCCTGAAAAAAAACCTGACACAGAAAAATAAACAAGTAGTTTCAAAGATTTTTTAATTTTACCGTAGAAACACTGTACATAAATTACTTTCTCTGAGACTAATATTGATGTACGGATAAGTGGAATTTTGTCAACCTTCAAAATAAAATGAAAACAACCCAAAAACAAAACCATAAAACACTGTCAAACACGTCTTCATTCTCCCCGAATAAATGACTTGTCGCGATAAACGCGTTCCCTCTTGTCGTGAACCTCCTTTTTCAAGGAGTAAACACAAGTACACACAAAAAAAATCCTCCACGAGAGTAAACTGACCCACACAATCGATAACAGAAAAAACATCCACTGTTTTTGACGCTCTGTCCCTTTTTTTTTTTAAAGAGAAAGCAAGCGAGAAAAAACCAAAAAACATTCGTAACTACTCGCGGTAATCCCTCCCCCCTCCCCTTCTCCCACTCCCAAAAAACCATGACAACATGTTTCTATTGCAAGCAATACTACTACCTTTTTTTTTTTCACCAATGAAAGCACAAGGTTTTTGCGTTTTATGAGTCATTTGAGTCACATTTTTTTGTTTCGTTTTTATAGAAGCGAAGGATTCCGCTTCTGAGAGGCGGAGCTTCCTGCTGTTTTGAACTGTATTAACACAAGGGGATGATGTTGAGGATGATGAGGATGATGAAGAAGAAGAGGAGGAGTTTGAGTCTGTAACTGATTTAGATATCCGTAAGAAAAGAAACAGGAAGTCGTTTTTTCTTTTTAGTCCATTCCATTCCGATGACGGTGGTGCAGTAACAGCAGTAATAGTGGTAACGGATAATAGTATGTAAACACTTTTTTTTTTTTTAAATCATTTTTATACCCCCCCATGTATCCGAAGCAAATGCAAGTTTATACCATATAAAAAGAAAAACAACCAAAAAAATCAGTCATATATATATATATATATATATATATTTTTGTTTACCCTTCATAGAAATCGTAGTCTTTTTTTTTTGTGTCTGTCTCAGAGAAAGTCCACAACAGTTCGACAACAGCGGAAACAAAGGACTTTCTTTCCTGTTTTTCTTCCCACTCGCAGAAGTCTGCGATCCAGAGTCGACCGCGTCCGGGAACTCGCACAAACCTGGCGTCGGTAAAATCACAATCCGCCAGGATTTCCACAAATGCACGGCGAGCTCGTCTCGGCGCGCGCCGCGGACTGTCCATGTCGCACTGTTGCACTCTTCCACGCGAGAGGACGCCATGTTTGGAGGGCGGAGGACGGTGGGATCCAAGGTTGGCCCCACCCAACAGACGGAGAGGGGAGGGGCATGCAGATTGGCTGTTTTGTAAGTAAAGGCAGGTGGAGGGGGGCTAAAAAAACAAAAAACAGAAGAAGGCAAGAAATGCTGCGTTCCATAAAACGTTGGAAGTCGAAGGTCTGAACTGAGTGTGACGCCATCTCTGATTTGACTGCATTCCTGAGTAATTGGGAAAGCAAAGCCGGCCGGTACTTTGCGCGTATGCGAAACAAATAACGGAACGCAACCACTCACCTCAGAAATTCCAACCAACAAACCATCCAGAAGGAGGAGTCAACTCCTCTATAACAACGCATGTTCCCGTTTCGTTTTCATCCGAGGTCGGAACTCTTGCGACGTCACCTCCGAGTTCTTTGAGAAGTCGGAGTAAAAATTATTGTCGATTTATTAAAAAAAAAAAAACGCCCAATGCGGTATTTAACACCTTAGAAATTCCGACTACAACCGGGACCAACAAACATCCAGGAGGTGCTCAGCGAATAACAACTACTAGCATTTCATTCAGCGTTTGTGAGGTCGCTCCCCGATTCTGAGTTCTGAAATTCTGACGACAACTGGAACGTGACAAAAAAGAGGGGACGGAACAGAGAGGGGGCGTGGCAATCCAGAAGGAGGCGGTAATGCAACGTTAAAAATTGGAAAAGAAGAAGCGGAAAGAGGCTGTGAAAAATACAGGCGGCGCCAACAACTATAAAAATAAAAACAAGAAAGCAAGGCATTGGTCTTTTTCCAGGCTCATGAAAACGTTTTTTGTAAACCGTTCACAATTTGAATTTCCTTGTATTTTGGGGTTTTATTACATCTACTTTTCCACGCCCGCCATCTTCAGTGGCTAATTTTAAGTCTCAAGGCAGCCGTTTTCCACGGGGTCCGAACTCTCTGTGAAGTCTTTGACAGTCCCGCATGGTGATTTTGACGTTTCGCCGATGCTGTGTTACCTCCTCCCTATCTCGCTCTGGCGTAAGAACTGCATGTTGTTGGCGCTGTCCGCCAACTCCGGGTACTGCTCTATAGACAACACGTAGTAGCCGTCGTAGCCCAGAACCTTGCCGCTGCTCAGCAGCTGCCTCTTCTCCCCCTCAGTCCACAGCCGCACGCCTTCCTCGCCGTCCCTCACCCGCTGCTGCTCGCGGGCCCAGGCGCTCGACAGCGCCCTCTGCCTCGCCGCCTCCAGGATCCGTGCCTTCTCCTCGTCCAGCGTTGTCCCGTAGCGCACATGGAGTGCCAGCGCGCCGTACTGCAGCTCCACGTCGGCGAAGCGCCGCGTCCTGCCGTTCATCACCGTCGTGGACTGGGACACCGTGACGTTCACGCCGTTCTCCAGTGACTTCCGGCCGGACGTGAGCCGCAGCGCGCCGAGGTCATTCTCCGGCAGGCTGGTCTTGATGAAGTAGTGCGTGTCCCGTCCCTCCACGGTGAAGTGCAGGTCCTCCAGGTAGAAGGCGTTGTTCAGGACGGCGGCCACCTTGATGCAGTCCTCGTTGGCGATGTTAAGAGCGTTGGTCACCACACGGCCCTGGATCACGGCGAGCATCACTCCCTTCCCGATCAGGGACTTGACGGTGGCAAACCACAGCCAGGGTTTGGTGTGGTCCGAGTGCCGCCGGCTCAGCTGGATTTCGGGCATGCGCTCAAAGGACAGGAAGGCCCGAGACTGACGGGTCACCTCTTGCTGGACGCCGGAGATGGACTGTTGGCGAGAGAGACATCGTTAAAGGTAACGTTGTGCACGGAATTTACCGTAATACGTAATGACGTGAGCTACGTTTTAAGTTGTGTTTGACGCAGCCCATCATCTGCTGCGCCTCGTGATCGTGATGGGATGAAGAAACCGTTTGGTGTGAACCATACAGAGCTCCACCGGCGGTTTCTTCTCTGCAGCCGTTTCCACAAGAGATCAAAAGTGGAAACGTGTCACGACGTGAGCATCACTCACGTCGTTTACTGTACATGAGTCAGTTTGATTCCAATCAGGCTTTCAGCCCAATTATTTGTGCCCATGTAAAACAAAGCAGTGACTTTATTAAGGTTTAAAGTGATCATGAAAGCAAACGAGGATACGTACGGGTAGGTCGTCCCACAGCTGGCTCTTCTTCATCTCCAGTGACGGCTGCGTCAGGTCAAACTTAGGAATGGGGAATCCTGGGATTGCGTTGTGGAGATGGAAGCCGAACGTCACCAGCCAGATGTTGACATCTACAGGAGCGGGAGAGCAGTGGTAAGAAATAGTGCTTTTTGTTGGGCATACAATGGGCTTGTCTCTTTTCAGATGCTTTTTCTGTAAAACCTCACATTATTATGTTGTTATTATTGTTGCAGTTCATTGTTTTCAGTAAGTGTCGGCCAAAAATCAACCCGACACCACTTCAGTACTGAGACAGTACCAGTCTATTTCTTTAATCTTTAGTTCTCCGTCTGGCAGAGTGAAATCAGACCTTCTTTTTGCTGCTGTTCACTTGAAATTCATCACAATTTAGACAGATTTTTATTTCAAACACAGAATTCCCTATAATAACACATTTGAACTAAGCGACGGAGGCTGCAGTGGATCTACAACTCCTGTGTGCTGTGACGTTAAAATCGCTGATTTTCTCTATGGACTTTGGTGTGGGAGAGCGAGCAGTTAAACAAACTTCCGTTGTCTAACAGTGAGACAAAGCATCAAACAAACGCCGCATTCTATTTACATCGAAAATCAAGCAGGTTTTTCTCGGTTAATCACGACAATCTTTTTCACAAACCAATCTGGTTTTGTATGTTTTCTCGTTACCTGTGACATATTCTTTGACCTGGTGGATCTTGCTGATCGGGTTGTTGCCTCTGAACATGTAGAGATTGAAAGGCTGCGGGTCTTTACCGACGCGTGTCCAAGTGCTGATGTCGGGAGTCGTCCACCTTCAGAGCAAACACACACGGCGGTCAGATATGACACTGAGCTGTCGTGCTCAGACTGAGAACCTGTGAGTTAGCGCCGGAGCACTCACCTCCCAGCAGGGATGTCATAGTCTCTGTCTCCAAAATGCAGCAGTCGTGTCAGAGGATCATACAGGCCGCCATGGAAACCAATTACCAGCACAAAGTCGGGGTTGGAATCAAAGTAAACCTCTCCGTATGCCGTGTACTGCACCTGCACTCACACAAAAAACACACAGTCCAGACCAGTTTTAATTTTGAATTGTAAGTTAGTCGTTTAGTTTTAATACACTTTGGTATACCGCTGCGCCATGTAATGCTAGCAAAATCAAAATAGGGCTCATGTCCCGAACACTTCACACATGTTTGTGCAGCAATCTGGGTGTCACCTACTTTAATATTTACCTCTGTGGATCTGTTTAGCCTAATCGTTGAGCCAAACGTAACAACAATTAATTTGCAGTCAGCCAGTTACTGATGTTACTCAACTCTTCATTTAACTGTAAAGCAAAGATTACATGTCATTTATATATAAGGGGAAAAGAAAAGGGCCCAGGACCCTTCCCTGTGGTACTCCACTGTTCATATCTCTAGTGTCTGATAGAGTACCATTAAATATCAACACTTTTCATGTCCACCTCCCTTCTTATATGATCTGTTGGAAACAGTAAACACGTGTCGCTCAAAAATCTGATGGCAGCTATAATTTCTCTCTAATTTATACAAACAAACCTGTTTAAGCAACAGTCCGTTGTTGCTGAAAACAGCCAGTGGTGTCCCAGTGTTGTCACATGCAATATAAAACTCTTCTCCACTGCTTATCTCCATGGCAAAGACATGGCCCTGTGAATTAGACATAAAAAAGAGTGATTATGATGGTTGTACACTTTATTTCTAAAGCTCTATTAAAGTGAGACGTTTGCTGGAGAATTCTCAATAATCATAAGACGAGGATATACATGGACAATTGGACATTGTTTTAGATCCACCTCTCCAGTGTGGTTACCTGCAGATCGTAGTAAAAGGAGGTGATCTCGGAGCTGGAGTGGTTGTAGACATGGGTGATCCTGGTTGGGTAGTTCAGGTCAGCATAAAAGAACTGCAGGTGTTGGCCCAGACTGTTTCTGGACGCCACACGTCGACCCAGACCATCATAGCGGTACTGGATGGTCCAGCTGGAGGCTTTACTGTAGACACGAACTAGAAGACCTGAGTTACAAATGAGAACAGAGAAGAATTTAAAAAAAACAACTTTTTATGATCACCATTTTTCACTTCACAATCTGCTAATATAGTTTACTAAAAGCAATATTCTGTTTCCCACCTTTAGAGTTGTATTCAAATATCTCAGCTCCCCTCTGTCTCAGGAATCCATCTTCGTCCAGCCGGTACTGGACGTCACCCAGGCGAGTGATTCTGTCCCTCAGATCGTAGCGCAGAGGCGTCAACCGACCGCTATTCGCGGGGTTGAGCAAATGCAGGTTCCCGTTCAGATCGTAGTTATACCTGGGGGGGCCAGAAAATGATATCGTCAGCGTAAAGCGTCATCCAACGCTGGTGTTTGTAAGACTTTGATGTTATAATCCTACCTCCACATCATCTTCTCATTGAGAGAGACCGTCTGCAGCTGTCCATCAACGTCGTATTCGTAACCATATTTGGTCGTGTTGGCGAATGGTCCGATTTTGATCTCGCGCTTGGTGACGCGGCCCATGTTGTCGTACTGAATGGTGATCCAGTACATCAAAGACCTGAAGATCTCGTACTGGATCTCCTTGATGCGGCCGTGCTGGTCGAAGTGTTTGGTGTAGGTCATCACGGCTGTGGAGATGATCTGAAACACCAGGAAGTGCGTAACCCTGATTATTCTCAAAAAATATCCAAGTTTTAGGAGGAACTTTTCAACTCTGAAGGACAAATTGTGGTCTCACCTGATTGATATCATAGTAGATGACTCCAAACTTCCCAAACTGCTCCACCTTCCCAGATATGTCGTCAAACTGGTAGAGGTCGATCGGCAGCGGCGTCTCGTTGATCACGGCCTGCATGCTCGTGACCCTGAAGCTGTTGTCGTAGGTGTAGTCGAAGCGTGCGTTAACCATGCCGTCCTCGCTGAAGCGGAAGATTTGCCGGTCGACCAGCGGGCCGATCTGGCGGTAGCGGATGGAGCAGATGAAGCCTTCGCTCTGCAGGTTGACCGTTTTGAGCACGCCGGCCGTCTCATCGTAGGTGAAACTGACCCGCGTGGAGTCGTAGAGGATTTCCGCCAGCTTGTTCTGACGTGACGAGTGAAACGGTTCGTGTTTTATGATGACATGCCTTGGAGAATATGTAATCCTGCACATATCTGATCTCTACAATGCTCCGATTATACTATGTGTTTGTCTTTGGAGTACGAGACACATTTTGTGAACATGGACAAAGTTTGGCACTGTGGTGTTACCAAATGTCTGCAAAAAAATCGAGTTAACCCTCAAGGACATTCATGCTGACATGGTTGCTACATTATTAGATGATCCTAAAACTTTGTCATAATACTAATTATAATTGCATGTACTGTACTTAGATTGATAGACAATACATTAGTATTTACCTGTCTGCGATATTTGTACAGTATCTGGCGTCCAGTGCCCAGATGAGCGACTCTGAGGAGCTATGGTGAAGAAGAAAAAAGAAACGGCAGATATGAGTGGTTTACTTCCAAGCTTGAAGAATTCACAACAATGCAGAAGGTTCATCGTGGTTGTCCACTGTGTTCGTCAACCTGGCAGAACTGGCCAGACCTAAGGTCTTCGAACGGCATTGGGCACAAAAGATAGAAATACAACACCAGCACACACCTGTCCGTCTTCAGAGTAGTCCACCGTGACGGAGGCGTTGCTCTCAGGCGGAGTGTAGATGTTCCTGTAGTATCCGATGGACCTGATGGTCTGCATGGTGTGTCGAGCCACACTGGGCATGGTGACTGCGGACAGACGGTCTCCTGAGTCATAGTCAAAGATGTACTGGTGCTGACTGTGCAGCAGCAAGACCATAGACTGTTGAAGAGAGGTAAGAAAAAAAATTAAAACCTCTATAGATTTAGGTGTGACATGACATCTGCTGAGGTTGTGCTTAAAAGATCCTGAGCTGACTAAGAAGAAGTAATGCCAGAACAATTCAGCCATTGGTGATGGTAACTGTATTGTTTCCTTCCAGCTAAACCCAAATGTGAAAGCTAATTGAGGACTCGGAAAGATATTTTGTGAACATGGACAAAATTACCCGCTGACGACAATACGAAATTTTCAAGAAATCCCCATCTCTTATAATGTTGTAGAAGGGGCCCAGTATGCAGCCCTGGGGTGCTCCAGGGACACAATTACTACTATCCAGTAGGAGCGGTGACAGATTGAACAAGCTGTGGCCTCAATTTTCAACCCAATTGAGTGGATATGACGCACAGGTCACAGAATGTGTTTGCTGCAAACAGCTCCATGTTTTAGCCATTCTTTCCATATTCAAAAAAGAAATCAGTCTCAAAAAATTGAGAAAATTCCATTTGACGATTTGAACTTGTTTAGGATTAGCATTTCCTATGCTGCACCAGCATCAGGGGCCTGGAACTTATGGGTTTGCTACAGAAGGGAAATTTGACATCTGTGTGACTGTAGTTTTCTTCTAGTCGTCCAAAACAAGAAAAATCAATATTTGATATTTGTTGAGAATAATCAAAATACAGTCTGCTAAAATATGTACAGCCTTGTTTGTTGTTGTTTTGAGTCTCGATATTTAATGTCGGTCTATATTTTATATTTTTCCTTTACATTTTTATATTCATTTAGGGCAGGTGCAATAATAGTAGTCGAGTATTTATTTTAAATATAGGTATTAAGTTGACCTTCAACTAAAAAAAACCTTTGATTTAAACTTCTTGTGGATTTTGTCAGGCAAAATTTCAATTTCTTGGAGAGTGGACAAATGCTGTCTTTTAAAGACACATTTACATTAAAGACAGAGAGAGAGGGCCTGAAGGAAAAATCTTAGAAAAGCACCTTGTCCAGGTACGTGTAGCTCCATATCTTTCCATCGGCAAACACTCGGGAAGTGATTCTTCCCTGACTGTCGTACTCCCACCTCTCTGTAGTCGGACCCCTCTGGAGACCTGTCACCTGCCCGGTACTGAACACAAACACACAGATGGAAATCAAAGCGTATTAGTGTACTGTGCCGGACTGTAGCACAGTCCGGCACACGTCCATCACAAAAATCTGTGGCTCCATTAACATACAAGGCCCTATTAAAACAATCAAAAGTGCAAGGCGCAAGAGCATTAGGGCTCCAAATTTGCTATTTGCATGACGTGTAATCGCGATGCAAAGTGAGGCGCAAGGTGTAAAGGGGTTGTATTAAGTGTCTGAATTATTCCTATGTGCGTTTTTGGGGCGTAACATCAATTAAGCCAATTAAGCCAACCTTTAAGGTGGACCTTTTGCTAATGTGTGAGACACTTGTGCCAAGTTTACTTCCTTCCTTGGGCTTACCTGGAATATGTCAGGTTCACTGAGAGCAACTTGCTGCTGGGAACCCACAGTGTGGGATGCCCCTGTGTGTCATAGATGATCTTCAGCAGGAACTTCCTGTGGTCGTCGTAAATTTTCTCCGTTCGCAGCGAACGGTCGTAGTCCACCGACAGCAAGTTCCTGCCGTTCACCTGGAGAGGCAAACAAATAAATGATAAATAAATAAGAGTCCGTACTGGGGGTTAATCCTTTGTGTTTTCTCATGCACAAAAAACTCAAACTTAAATTTAACCGACTCTTTAACCTATAGTTTGATGTGCCTGAACCAATGCTACTGTAACCATGGCTACAGAGGTTTTGGCAGCTGAATAGGAAGACTCCGGCCTCTAAACTAACATAACTTATTTGATTTGCACACAGACTGCAGTTACAAAAAAGAGTCACTGGATGGCAGGACCCCTCAAGGCTTCAAACACCTTCCAGGTGAGAAATCAAAAAAAAACATGTACTGTGCACAAACGTAGCCTGGGCTAGCCATTGTTAGGAATACTAGCCGAGAACAACGCTCCACATGTTTCCCGGAAATTCTGAATTCCGACAAGCAATGGAACGCTCCATTATGACAGGTAAAACAAGGTATTGTAACATTTACTTTGTAAAGAAGAAAAACTCCAAAACAAAACAAAAAAAGATAGCGAATCGAATTGAACTGTGACCTTAAATTCTAAAAACTAATTGTATCTTGGTTTTGAAGACTTGTGACACCCCCCAGGTGGAAGCAGCAGCAGTAGCAGCTCTCTCACCCTGAGTTTTCTGCCGTAGACGATGACTTTTCCTCGAGTTTGTTCCTTCCTGAACCTCCACTCCACCAGGTTTTGGCCGTTCTCTCCTGGAAGTGTCATGTTGCGTCGCGCCACGGTTGGATTAGCCGCACCTACAGGTAAATACGAATAACACATGGGTTTTCAACATTTGAATGTGATGTAGAGTTTGTTGTTTGTGAAGTTATGTTCACATTTGGAGGAAAACAAATGGCACAAATGCATGGACACCCATGTGATTGACAGATGGTATCGTCCGATAGGAGCCCAGGTCCTTGCAGGTCACGCCTCAGGACGTCTCTTGGCTAAATTGCGAGACTCTTGGTGGCCGCTTGGTTACGTGGCAAAGTGAATTTTGATTATTCAAACAGCTTACCTGCGAGTATGTGTGGTTCCGTCTGGTAATGCGTGTCCATTCCATTGGCGTAGATGACCCTCAATGAATGGTCGTTACCCACCTGGTAACTGTTGCGGAGCTGGTCTGTATGAAAGACAGAAACAATCATTTCACTTATTCCAGTGTCTGAATTACACATGTTTAGGTCCAGTGTGTAACATTTAGGAGGGTTTATTGGCTGAAATGTAATAATCCTACCTATAAATATGTTTGTAAGACTGGATGAGCAGTTGTAAAAGAGTCTTTAACATCCTTTTAACTTTTCGTTCTGCGCACGCGGCGCCGTCTTTCTTCGGACAACACGACAACCCCAAGAGCCACACTCTGTCTCATTTGTATCACGATTAACACGTACGAAACATACGGAACCACAACCGCATGTGAACTCGGCAAGTGGTCCGGTTGTAACCGTTGATGTTGTTTACGGTGGTGTCGTGAAAGGTGTACTCCGAAACTGTAGGGGGAGCTCCCTTCATAAGTAATTCATTAATAGTTGCAGCCCTTTGTGTTTGAGTCAAACTCACTTGACTCCGTCTTCACTTCTACGCTGAATGTTTTACGTTTATTTCCGCCCCATTTCTTTTCCTGTGAATCAAGTCACAGGTCGACCCGGGGTCTTGGCTGCCTGTCGCCTTTTGAGCAGGAAAACAAAGCGCTAGATTCACGCTCCTCTTCATCTTTCGCGGCGAGACGGTCAAGATCTCAAACAACCGGGTGTAAACAATAAACGTGGCGCTGATGTCCTTGTTAAATCCAAACTAATGAGCCCACTGAAGCAAAAGCCTGCGGCGGCCGGCCGTGATTTGTTCTAGAGGAAACTGCATGTGGCCGGAGTGTGAGTGAAAACACGGTCGATGCTCCCTCGCAGCGGAGCGGTATTGATTAGAATTTAATAAGTTATTCAGAGATGATGAGCAGAACCTTCCTCCCCATCAATCTGTCTGCATTATTTATTGTTTATCCTCATCGCTATCATTTAAACGCGGGAAACCAACTGCCCAACGCCGGTCTTAGAAGCGCTCCGTTCGCTGCAGTTCTTGACATCGAAGCTTTTATTTCAAAGTGCCCTTTTTTAAAGGTGCAATGTGTAAAGTTTCATGTCACGGCTGATTGTCCCTCAAATCAACCTATGTAGCCTTCATTTAGCATCAAAATGTTTACATTGTGGGTTACTGTAAAAACATCCTGCTCCTGAAATTAAAATAAAATACATTTTCTGCCAAACTACAAGTTCAGTTATGAAATATTCAGTTTTTTAAATCTTTTTTATGCATTATACACATTTTAATATATTTTGATACTAAATTTCACTCTTCTACCGTCTTTATTTTAATCGTTCATATGAAATTTGTACAGAGGTTTGTACATAAGTACATAAATCTGAAATCCATTATAAACAAAACTTCTTTTTTTTTAAACTGACCAAATCCAGCAGGTGGCAGTGTTGTATTACAAATGGAATCCTACACTGAAAATACTGAATATTATAATAAATAATCTTGTTTTTTAATGATTAGGAATAATTAAAAAAGGATTCATTCAAAGTGAAAAATAGCTATTGTTTAATGGTCATTTATGGGACATTTTTGTACCAGATTATGATGAAATCTCATCAGCATGTAGCACATTTTGTTTTCTGTTAATGTTAAAATACGTTTGAAGGCTTTAACTTTTATTCCGCTTGAGCTTAGAATATTGTATATTCTGACTTTGTCTGTGTTGTAACTAAACTCACTCTAATTCTTTGTTTTGAAAAATGCCAGCGATTTGTTCTGAGATCTGTGGAGAGAGAAAGACGACGGCTTGACAGCTCCAGGGTTTTATTGAAAGTGGGAGGAGTCTGGGAACAATGTGCCGTGTGCTGATTGGACAAGAGGCTGACAAAACAACTACAAATTTGACCAGAGAGGGCAGTCGGTACAGTCGGTATTTATCTGTATCATTCATCAATACTTTGAACTAATCTGTGCAGATTTGCACCTGGATCAACAAATCACATAAAGTTACACTGGTTAACGCACAAAAAAGTGTTATCTTTGTATAAAAAGTCCCTTTCCAAATAGAACGGTCTAATCTGTAATCACAGTGTTGATTTTTTGGGGGGGAAACAGGAACGTGTTGGAAAAGCAGGGCTGATTAAATACGGTAAATGCCGTTGCTCCGTCAAGCGTTGGCTCTAATAATCTGAGTGTGTGTGTGTTCTGCGTCTCCTCCTTCACAACACAGTGAGCAGTTTTCTTTTTATTTATTTATTTTTGTGCTGGAAGACTGATGCGAGTGGGTGGCAGCGACAGATCAGCTCCACCCAGCAGATCAACTCCTTAATATTTAATATTAAAACCCACAAAACACACAATCACTGTCAGAAACCAGTGTGGTTGCTGTTTACAGGAAAAAAGCAGCCGCTTAACAAGAATTCAGTCGAATAAAACCCAGTGAAATAAAGAAGAAAGTATTATACGCTTCAACAATGAAATGCAACCAATTAAGAGACAATGACCTCAACTGCAACCCGTTAAACCCTGATCTTAACCTAACCACAATTCATATATTAGTCCTAAACTTCAGAAATGAGGTTCTGCCTCATTAGGACCAGGTTTTGGTCTCCATGAGGACGACTGGTCTTGACAAGGTCAGTGTGTGTGACAGAAAAGAGGACATGTTTACAAGCAGGCACACACGCACACACATGAACCTTACCCTGCACCAGAGTGTAGAAGGAGTCAATCGACGACAGGTTGGTTGTTATGGAAACGTCCTCGTCCCTCCCTGACGTCTCGATGTCCACGGCGACCGCTCCCGAGGACATGTCGCTGTGGAGGCTGGTCACGACGCCCGTGGGGAAGGTCACGTTGGTGAGACGACCTTCGCTGTCGTAGCTTGAGGGACAGAGGACGGGGAGACGAGAACGACAGGTGGTGAGTCAGCGTTATTTTTATTATTATTGTTATTATTATTATTATTGGTAGCAGATTTCAATGAATGGCTCGACCATTGTTTGTTGGCGACACAGCGGTAAAAACAGCGTTGTCGGAGATAAACGACAACAAAAGTTGGAGCAAGGATTTCTTTAAACGACAAAGTGAGACTGAACCAGAGTGTTTCCACGGAGCTTTTTATGTTCACAGCTGACACTCGAGTGAACGTGAGTCTCCATTTCTTGCAAGGCTATTTTGCTTTTTGCAACCGATATGGAGAGAAACGGATGTAGCAACAGTCATTTAATTTCAAGTGGACGAGGAGGAGGAGGCAGCAAAGCCCTTAAAAAGTGAAGGTTTTAGGTTGTAAAGTCTGAATCTTGCCTGATCTGGTCAATTGTCACTGCTTCAGAATGACCTTATTATTTTAATTCTATTTTTTTTCTTTTTCTCATGAATATACTTCAAGGATGTAGAAGTCCATCAAACACGGCGATGCTCACTCGTAGAAGGTCGTCCAGCCGATCTGGATGCTCTTGGTCGCCAACAACCCGCTGCTGCCATGGTAACTGAACAAGACCAGTTCCTGACCCTGGGCCGTGAGGGTCTTCAGACCTCCATTAGTGCCGATGGTCAGCCAGATAACCTACACACACACAAAGACACACGCGTTACGCACAGATTCTGTCTAAAACAAGAAGTCTGCCACTTCTTTTTGATTCAAATACAGCGGTTCTAATCTGTGGTGCCACAGAAATTACACACTAAATTGTGATCGTTTGCCATTTCCTAAAAGGTTTTCACGTAAGAAAAAAAAACATGCATTTTACCTGGTTGTCGGGGGCAACCACTCGCACAGGCATCCTGTTGGTGTCTCTACGGATACGCAGGGTGTTCCCGCTGCTGTCGGTCACCGCGGTTACGTCGTCCTCGTTGCTGGGTGGAATAATGAAGGGGAGGAAAATGTTTTGTATGCGTAAGTGCTGCAAGTGTCAGTGATTGTGTGTCCACTCACTCACTCACTCACTCACTCACTCACTCACCTGTAGCTGAAGTTGTATTTGTAGTCTCCAGTGACCAGAGACATGGTGAACTGATGAGTCCCATTTAAATCAAACACGTAAAGTTCTTGAGAAGCCGGAGACGCCACTTCATAGGAGCTGGGACCTGAAGCCAGAGAACCTGAAGACACGAGAGCAAGACGCTTTATGTTATATTCAGTTCATAGACATTGTGTCGGCAATTTTCAAACCACTGGAGGCGCAATAGTTCTTAAAGCCCAAATGTGTGTGTCAAATGATCATTTGTAGATTAAATATTGTGCCGACAGACTGAAGAAAGCATCTCTGTTTCTCATGGATCACAAATATCACACAGTAATCATTTTAGATATGTGATTCAGATGGAAATGAGAATAATTATGTAAATGAGACTAAATTATTTCTTTTAATTTAGTCTCACTTCATTTTATTGCTGTTGATTCTTGTGTCAAAGAGGCTTTCGATGGGTCACCAAAAATGACCAAAGTGCGACATAAACACCGTGTTCGGCCAGGATTAACATCTAAACGCTTAAAAATCAGCATCACTCTGTATCTTGTTGGAAAATTATGATTAAATATGAAAAGCGTAACAATTTTTTGTCACCAGCCACTTTTAGAGGACAATGAGGAGGCAGAAAAAGATGCTACTGCAACTACAAGATGTTAGCCTGATGCTAACGTTAATCCCACTGGATTGGAATTTTCAGACAAGTCAGCAGATATTACTGTAACAGTTTGGGGTTTATGTGTATTGAATATATATATATATATATTTTTTGCCACAACAGGGGCTGTTGCACTGGAGGTCTGTCTTTGTTACATAGCTGTAGCTGTAAGTTGACAGGCAAGCTAGCAAGCTAACACCATGCAAAGTAGCAGAACTAGTCACTTAACCTTACTTTTTATACAGTTTGCTGTATTTTTTGCTGTACGACCGTCTGACCATATGTATATATGTATATATATATATATATATATATATATGTATATATATATGTATATATATACTGTATATATGTATATATACATATATGTGTATATATATATATATATATGTATATATATATATATATATATATATATATATATATATGTATATATATATATATATATATGTATATATATATATATATATGTATATATATATATATGTATATGTATATATATATATATATATATATATATATATATATATATATATGAATAAACTGGCCTTTGTCTTAACATTTTACCTTATACACAGTACAACAAACCTGTGGGTGGCTGGTTTCGACGTATAGCTCGGATGCGGATGTTTCCCAGATCGGCCACGTACAGTGTCCCGTCTGGAGACACCACCAATGAGGAGGGACAGTTAAGGCGGGCGTCCTTCGCGTAGCCATCGCCTGTCTGATAGCAGTCACAGTTGGCATCGTTCTGTTGTACACCCAGGACAGAAGAAGAAGTGAGACACCAGGTTAGCATACAGCTGCACACGAGCAACAAGTGCTTTATTATTGTTGCACTTGACACAGGCTTTGGCGCCACCTACTGCCTATCTCAGTGAACTAACTCGAAATATTTACTTTACAGCGGTCGATGGTAACACACATAAATGCACATTTTCAATTTTCGAAAAATTCGATTAAATTTCCCGATACATTTTAATGGAAACTTGACTAATGCTAACAGAAAGTAACACAGCTAGTACCTTGCAGTCACAGTCAGATGGCGCACCAGCCAGATGCGTAATTTCTCCATCAGTCGACACCTATGGGGAAAAGAGACATTATTAACATCCTGACATCAAGATTAAATGATTAAACATTTTGCCAACATAACTGCCATTATTTCAGAAATGGAGGAAAACACTGGTCAACAAATGACAATGTTTCGCTTCATTATCCTCCTTCCTTGAAGGTGAATTTAATGATCAGTATGAGGACAAAGGTGTCCCATGGTGTTCTGAAGATTACCTGTCTGATGCGGTGTATTTTCTTCTCATCTGTCTCTGCGATGTAGAGGACGCCGCTGTAGGACAGAGCGATGGCTGTTGCTCCTTCTAGCATGGTCTGGATGGCTCTTTTTCCCATGGTGTATTCTATACCAGGTACCTGACAGTGCATGGGACGACCTGCCACAATTCGAACCTGAACAAACAAGGTTAAGTGTTTTCTTCTTATTTTCTTATTTTAACCTTAATCTCCAGTTTTCTGTCTAATCTGACTGTTTATTAAACCTTCCAAAAACATAAATGTTGTGTTTTTCTATGTCAATCGTCAATACAATAACTGACAAATAAAATTAACTAACTTGCGTCACAGCCGATATTTTAGCGAATGGCATTGCTAACTTGCGTCACAGGCGATGTCTTAGCGAATTACATTGCTAACTTGCGTCACAGCCGATATCTTAGCTAATGACATTGCTAACTTGCGTCACAGCCGATATCTTAGCTAATTACATTGCTAACTTGCGTCACAGCCGATATCTTAGCTAATGACATTGCTAACTTGCGTCACAGCAGATATCTTAGCAAATTACATTGCAAATATCTTAGCGAATGACATTGCTAACTAGCGTCACAGCTGATATCTTAGCTAATGACATTGCAAATGTGTGTCACAGCTGATATCTTAGCGAATGACATTGCTAACTAGCGTCACAGCTGATACTGTATCTCATAGTTTAAAACATTTTAAACAAATTTTTTAATGATTGATTGATTTATAATTTTTGTGTTAACATAAGAGTTGAACATATAAAATATGGCGGTCACATCGAGTTAAAGGGTTGAAGGAAACACTGGAGAAGGTTCATGTGTTGGTGTAAATGGTACCTGTCTATTTTCAGTGATCTGCAGCACAACATTGTTGTCCAGGACGTAGATGGAGTTATCCATAGGATTAATGGCCAGATCTGTAGGCCACTCTAAACGAACCTGGATGTAGAGATGAAGGAAAGTAGAAAGAGTTTCACTAAATACTATGTATTTAGTTTAGTTTTGTTACTTGGAAAAACATGGTTATGGCGACAATACATGAAATTAAACTAGTTTTTTTTTTAATCAGTCCTAATTTTTACATGTTTCCATTAACTTGAAATGCGAAAAAAAAACAATTGTAAGCCATGAAACCTAAACAATTCTTATTTTAAAAGGATTGTTCGCTCAAACAATCACAGTTATGGGTAGATGTATTCAATTCAAGCCAACGATCCCTGATCAATATTACAGACTGGACCTTTAAAGAAAACTCAAGCAAATGTATTTATCTGCTGTCGACACACCTGAACACTCTTTTTACTACTTCAAATCTCTATCTCCTATAAAACACACAAGCTCACTGGAATAGTTCAGTTGAAAATGTGACAGTGGTTAACTCTGGCTATTTGTACCCATTTGTACCTGTCTTATGTGCATGCTAGTATCGCAGGTCAAAGGTCGCGCAGAGGTCAGGTCGTTGCTGCCCAGCACTGTTGAGATGATTCCGTTACGATCCACTTTTCTGATCATAGTTCCGTCCACAAAGTAGATCAAGCCATTTTTATCAACTGCAATCCCTTTAAGAGACAAAGAACATGAACATTGTCAACATATTCTTATATTGTTTATGATTTAAACATATTGCTTATGTTATATGTATATATATGTACGTATGCATATATATGTATGTATGTATATATGTGTATGTATATTCATATACAGTATGCTAGCACAAGCACATCCTAATAATGTTGCTAAGTCATGTCCCAGCTAATAATCTTGCCAAGTCACATAAACAGCCAATGACATAGCTAAGCCCCATCCCAGCTAATCATGTTGCTAATAATTTTGCAAGGTCACGTCCCAGCTAATGACATAGCCAATGATGGTGTTAAATTGCATCATAGCTAATGAGATTGCTAATAATATTGCTAAGTCACATCACAGCCAATGACATAGCTAGATTGCATCACAGCTAATGACATTGCCAATAATTTTGCTAGGTCGCGTCCCAGCTGGTGATGTAGCTAACTCGCATGACAGCTGATAACTTCATGATGTCGCTAACTTGTGTTGCAGATAATTACATAGTTAATAAAATTGCTAATTTGCGTCACAGCTGAAGAAGTTGCTAAGTCACATGCCAGTTTATGATGCTGTTAAACTGAACCACAGCTCATGCCGTAGCGAACGGTGTAGCTAACTTGTGTACCTTTTGGTCCCAGTAGTTGTGCCTCGGTAGCTTTTCTTCCATCTCCACACCGTGCTTCATCAAACGGAGGACACTGTTCACCTGTGCCAGCGACTACTTCACCATTACCTGTACACACACAGAGTATGAGTTCATCATAAGAATATTCATCACTTCATCTCACTGTTTAACTGCCCTATTTTCAAAGTGGGAGCTGAAGTTTGTGTCACCGCTCCCTCTCCCACACCAAAGCCCATCGAGAAAATCAGCGTTTCTGCATCACAGCACACAGGAGTTCTTAATACACTGCTGCCTCCATTAATAAGTTCAAATATGTAATTTTGATACTTCAGGTTTTAAAATCTTTTATTAAGAATCATCATAAGTGACACAAACTTGTCAAACAAGGCCGCAGTAGACCACACTCTCCTGTGTCCCCTATGAGTTAAAAACGCTGATTTTCTCAATGGAATTTGGTGCGGGAAAGTAAACGATAAAACTTAAATTTTTCAATTAGAGAAGTGATTGGAAGAGATTTTACATTGATTTTGAACAACTGTGTGTGTGTGTACAAAAGTCACAATTTTAACCAGGTGCATATATACTTACTGATGAGATCCCGGGCTCCACTCAGCATCTTGGGTCGGTAGATTCGCCTGGAGTTCGTGTCGGAGACATACAGCTGCCCTGTTACCGGGTCAGTGGCCAGATAGTAGCGGTGAGCAGGGTTGTTGCTGTAGACGGAGAGAGAGAGAGAGAGAAAAAACAGAAACAACAACAAGACGTTAGTTTAATCTTTTAGTTTCTTTAATGATGTCACTATCACTGAAATCCTTCTGGGGGAAAAAAAAATCAAACACAATTTACAAACAGATATTGAAGGTTACAATAAAACTGTCACGGAGAGAGAAGACTGACAATTTGGTTTCAGTGATAAGAATAATATTGGGGAAATGACTGAGACATTTGTTAATTCAGTTTTACATAACATTGTTTGTTTCTCTAGATTTAAGGGTTCAGTTTTAGCCTCTTAACTAAGGGGTCAACTAGTAAAGTCTACGCCTGCTTAAGTTAAGACAAGTGAAGTTTGTGATCTGCTTCCTCTCCTACACCAAGCTCCATAAAAATCAGTGATTTTAGCTTGTGTGGACACAGGAGCTGCTAGTCTACCGCTGCCTCGTGTGGTCACTTTGCATCAACGCGTTGAATCAGAACAGAGGATTTAAAACACCAAATTCACAAACTTCAGGTCCCAGTTGAAAAAGGTGACATAAAAGCACAACAAACCTGTTACTAACATATCATAGACTAGAAGCAAATGTAGATTTTATTAAGTGACTGTTTCGTTTAGTGGCTAAAATCAGTTTTTTTTTTTTTTTTAAGTAAGGATTTGCCTGAACACAGCAGCCATCACTTGTTTGTGTCACACTCTTAATGATTCCTGTCACACTGTCATGTAAAATCCATCATCCTCACAAAGACATGGATATAATTAGCATATTATATATATATATATGTTGTATTATGAAAATCACCGGGTGATCCCAGGCTGTTAATTAGCGCCGCTAAGCTAGTTTTGTCAGATTTGCATTGCAGTTCTTTCAATAAACAACATTATGCACATTAAACAGATCTAAATCAAATATTTCTGTACTTTTTAGGCTCTTATTCTGATAATTCACATTTCTTTCATCAGATAATCCACCTTTTAGAGCAGGGGTGTCAAACATACGGCCTGGGGGCCAGAACCGGCCGCCAGAGGGTCCAATCCGGCCCACAGGAATTTGTTAAAATTTCACACTAATCTAAACGTAATGTCAAATACTCCAGATACCCGTGACTAAATGTTTGTGCATTTATAGATCCAGTGTGATGTGTAAATAGTAAATTTAGGCATGATATTGTTGAAATTGCAGTTATATTTCTTAAGAAATTTCATGTTTTGTAAAATTATCCTTCATTAAATGTAAAACAAAGGAGAAAAAACAAAAGAGTTCTTGTTGTTCATAGGTTATTATTCTATTATTTTGCTATTTTTACTGGTCCGGCCCCCTTGAGATCAAATTGTGCTGTATGTGGCCCCTGAACAAAAATGAGTTTGACACCCCTGTTTTAGAGACTCCAGGCAGCACCACAAACACATTCTGTGATTTTTTTTTAGACTGATTGCACAAATATGGGAGCAAAAACACAAATGTAATCACACAAGAAATGACTTGCAGTGACTAATTTGACCTCTAACAATTTGTTTTGTGTGCTTCCAGCTGTCATGTTTGTACGATCCTTTCGGTTGATGACAAAAAAAATTATACAAAGTGAAAGGAAAAAAAATAATACTCTGCCTCCACTTTTATAATCTTCAATATTTAATGAGGTTTAGTTTTTCTCCCCCCACACTTTATCCTTCTGTGTGCTGACAAAACAATGTAAAAGAATGGTTTGATGGGGGGAAAAAAAACGTGTTAAAAAGACATGCTTGTGCGTGTGTGTGTTCTGTTCAGTTAAATGTAGAAACAGCCTGAGGGAGAACTTGACAGATGATTATCCAAATATGCCTGGACATATTAAAAGATGTGACAATGTAGAGGAGGAGAGAGAAGCACGGGCAACAGAGATGGTACAAAAGACATCACATAATAATAATTTAAGAGACGTAGAATAGGTACAATGAAAGAGTGAAATTCATGTGTAAGAGGATGGAGAAAATGGTTAAAAGGAGAATAAACGATCATCAATTAGGTGCAGGGGGAAAAAAAAGTGCGACTGTTTCTATGAACCGTTCAGCCTGTCAGAGTTTGACCGATATATCGAGAGGACATTATTCCAGACCTGTATCCCCAGTGTCTTCGACTTCCGGATTAACTTCCCTTCATCTTACCCCAGAGAGTCACTACGTTCATGTTAAAAGTCCCATTTTAGTCGGACTAAGACAATAATTCAGTTTTCTAGAGCCAGTCTTAGTCGGACTAAGATACCTTGATAATGTGATTCATAGTCCGATTACTCCTGCATGTACGCACTTAGTCAGGCTGGAGTCGGACTTGGCGTTATGCGTGCGGTACATGTCTTTGACCCGGAAGTAGACGGAGATGACGTATATAAAGTGCAGTACTGTTGCCAATGACATGATGGCGCCAGCGAGAGCGAAGGCTACAGAGAAGACAAAACTTTGGGACTGACGATGAGACGAGATCAATGCGAAATATAAAGAGCCACAGCACGAATCCATTTGTTTTTCTGTGACGTCAAGATCAACCTCAGCTACCGGAGCTCTATATCGGTATCAGTATTGGCACAATATTGGCGAAAAGTCCAACATCGTGTGTCCCTGTTTTGTGCTTATGCATGTATTTAAAGAGGATGTTGAGGCTGCGAGACAGAGGAAAGGATACAGATTGACATATAATACAAAGAGAAATAATTAAGAAAACCAACTACACACAATAACGCCATCCTCCCTCCACACTCCCTCCTCCTCCTACTCCCCTCATATTTCTCCTTGCTCGAGGCTTTTGCTGCTGCTGCTGCTTAAGTGATGACTGCACCGTTTATCTGAGCTGACAGCAGAAGAACAGGCTCAGTTTCCTGTGAACACTTGTCAAGATTAGTGTTGGAAAGACAATGAGACAAGCAGGAAAGAGAAAGAGGTGTTTTTGAAGACCACGGCTACTTTTCTTCTTCTTCCACTTCTTCGTTCCTCTCCGCCTTTGATCTGACAGTTCTGAGTCATTTTCGCAAACGCTAGTGGTTTTCACTGGTGACTTCAGCCGTTATTTGGATCTGAGACATGATACTCGGATGAATCACTGTTGGTTTCTTTTGGACATGTGTGTTGCAAATAACTAAGTATGAGATGGAGAGCTAATTTAAAAGCAGCTGTGAAGTTGATTTGTCTTGTTGCGCCATCATCTCCCTGTTCGTGCTAACCTTAAAAGTCGTTTCAAGAAATGTTGTCAATGTCCCTCCCCCAACAAGCCTCTACGCTTTGTAGTACAAAGTCCGGACCCAACCAGACCTGAGGAGACGATCTGTTAACACAGAGAAAAATTCACCATCTCCTCACACACTGAGTTCTGCTACAGGCTGCTACAGACTCCTGATCACCAGCCAAAATAAGCTATCTAAGCCAACCAAATAATGAGCTATTCTATACATCCATCAACAGACTGACTGCCAAATAATGATCTGTTCTATACATCCACCATCAGACGGTGTGCCAAATAATGAGCTGTACTATACATCCACCAACAGACTGATTGCCAAATAATGAACTATTTATAAATTGTGAGCTGCTCTATGAAGCCATTAGCAGATTGACTGCCAAATAATGAGCCTTTCTATTCATCCATCAACAGACTGACTGCCAAATAATGAACTGAACAACATAAACGTATATTTAACAATCATCTGTTAATAATAGTTAACAGATGAAATGTAACATACAATCGGACAGAATTTTAGTTGATGTGGATTTAGTTGACAAAAATGTGTACAATTTAATTTACTGTGTTAATTATTGTGTGTCTTTTCAGACTGATAATAGTTTTTTTTTTAGATGTGTGTGTATGATGCAGCATATTATTTAAAGCATTCATTGAAATTGCTAATGAACTCATCTGCAAACACAATCGACAGCAGTGATGTTT